>NC_133666.1:484227118-484416770 GCF_037893015.1 Macrotis lagotis
GGATTTATAGAAGATCCTAACTAGAGCAAGCTGGTAAACCTGGGTTATCCAAACGCAGGGTGAGATCTTGCAATAATTGAGGCTGATGACCTCCCCAAATAATCTTTATTAAATCTCCTAAACTGTGTATCTTTTATTAATCTCTACAATTACTGAATACTATGTATTTAAATCTACAGAAAGATGACCTAATGATGACCCTTAGGTTACATAGGTTATCACTAAGGTAATTTTTAGTACTTTAATTGCTGTACTAACCTTCAGTTTATTCTTTATTTCTTTTTTTAGGTTTTTGCAAAGCAATGGGGTTAAGTGGCTTGCCAAAGGCCACAGAGCTAGATAATTATTAAGTGTCTGGACTGAGGCTGGATTTGAACTCAGGTACTCCTGACTCCAGGGCCAGTGCTCTATCCACTGGGCAACCTAGCTGCCCCAACCTCAGTTTATTCTAAAAAAAGAGATACATTAACATTCAGAAATTTTTTACTGAGTTTAAGCATAAACTATATTTTGTACCATTTAATGCTATCAGGAATTGTGCCAAATATATCTTAAGACAGATTCTCAGACAATTTTAATTAATGTTAAAACATTTCATCATTATATTAGATATAAAGTTTCATTAGCTCCAAAGTGTTGTGAACTTAAATTGAATCACTGATCTAGGAAATAATAAACAAATTTAATCTATGAACATTGTGAAATACAAAAAACAATTAGATATATTGGTTACATTTCACAAAATTTAAGTTCTTAAATCTGTCTTAAAAATTAAGAACAGGGGCGGCTAGGTGGCACAGTGAATAGAGCACCGCCTTGGAGTTAGGAGTACCTGGGTTCAAATCCCACCTCAGACACTTGATAATTACCTAGCCGTGTGGCCTTGGGCAAGCCACTTAACCCCATTGCCTTGAAAAATCTAAAAAAAAATTAAGAACAGACTGGGTAGAGATATTCTACCTATATTTGTGTGAATCCATAATAACATCAATATTGTGTAGATGAGTCAGTGAATTTACACCTGAGTAGGAAGAAATGCTCTGGTCTTCATATCAAATTACGTGGTTTCTTAATTTATTTAAATCAACAACATAAGCAGATAGAGATGATTTAGAGCACATCAAAATTTGTTAGAAGTTAAAATTGTGCAAAGTCATTTTGAGCTGAAATCAGAGATTACAGAATTGCCAGGAAAATCTGTACATATAAGCAAGTGTTTTCTTTGCACAACTGTTCACATCATTCAGGAGGCCCTGCCTAATAATTTTTTTAAATCTATTATTCTTCTTAAAATTCTCAGATTCATTTTGCAGAGGAGCAAATAGACAATTTGATAAAGATGGCAATACAATAACATTTGAAAATGTTAACATATTTTTCCATGTTTGCAAAAGAATTTCTCTGATGAAATTAGTATTTATATTAAGTAGTATCAAAATCTGAAGCAAAAATTTTTATAGCTGATGAAATAAAAGTATCCTATTTACCCATTTGTTATTGATTTATAAACAGTGTATTTAGCCTTGATTCCTGATTGTTCTAAGTACTAGTTGTGTGACTTTAAGAAAGTAAATCAACCTTTTTTGAGCATTATGGTCCTTGTAAACAAATTGGTAACAACAATCAAATCACTTTATTGTTACCTTATTTCAATCATGTCCAGCTCTTTATGGACTCATTTGAGGTTTTATTCATGAAGATATTAGTGTTGTTTGCCTTTTCCTTCCCTAGCTTATTTTAAATTTAAATTTAAATTTAAATTTAAATTTAAATAAGGTTAAGTGACTTAGAGAGGACACATAGCTAGTAAGTGACTGAAATTGAATTTTTAGATTAGAAGTTCCTGAATTCAGGGCCAGTGCTCTATCCCCTGAACCACCTACTAGCCAATAAAATGGAGACAACTTATTTTGTATGGTTATAGTAAGAATCTAATCAAATGGGGCGGCTAGGTGGCGTAGTGGATAAAGCACCGGCCTTGGAGTCAGGAGTACCTGGGTTCAAATCCGGTCTCAGACACTTAATAATTACCTAGCTGTGTGACCTTGGGCAAGCCACTTAACCACATTTGCCCTGCAAAAACCTAAAAAAAAAATATAAACAAATGTATTGCAAATTTAATTAAATTTCTTTGTGAATATTAAACAAAGTTTTACGTAAGAATGTAAGATAGGGTAAGTTAGGTGGTGCAATGGATAGAACAACCACCCTGGAGTTAGGACTTGAGTTCAAATCCTATTTCAGACACTTAATAATTCCCTAGTTGTGTGACCTTAACCCCATTGCCTTAAATAAATAAAAAAAAATTTAAAAAGAACTTAAGGTAATGTATTCATCCTATATCAATGAGAGACATTCCACCAGCCACCAAAATAACATTTCCCATTTTTTCCACTTCATAAAAATGCAAAATAAATTTTATTTGATTTATACTGAGGCATGATCTTTTTAATAACCAGTTCCTTTCAAAAATACTTTCTTATAAGTGATCACTTACACTCTTCCGTATTCTAAGTCAAGACCAATAACCGAATCAATTCTGTCATTGATTCTGGAAAATAATATGTAATTTATTTTCCTGTGGTTCATTTCTTTTTGTAACTTTTCAAGCCAAAATATTTCCATTGACAGCCACAATTTAATGGTTTTGAAAAAACCCTACCCTCCTTCTCTTAAGGTTTGTGGGAATTATGAAATATTTTAAGTAAATTGAAGACAGGCAGAAATTATTAAAGCAAGCAAAGTGTTTTAAACAAGAGAATTAGAAAAATTTTCTGATTTTTTAATCTTCTGTTCTTTTCTTATAGTGTAAACATTGTCAGAGCAAGGAGAGTTTTCCTTGTAACATACTGTGGCTGTAGAACAAATGATTTCACAAGAGGAACAGAAAAAAGCATACTAAATTTGGGTGCAAACCAATTAAGTAGATATTTTTCATAATCTTATCTATCATTTCTTAAACTTCTAAATTTGATTCATTAGGCACTTTATAAAGGGGTATGATTCAACATAAAACTAAGTAAAAATATTTTGACTTAAGGAAAGAAATTATTTGGATATTATTAATCAACCTAAATATATTGAACACAATATACAAAATAATCTTTTAAGACTCACAATGATACAAAGGGTATTTCAAAGAATATTTGGGGAAGAAATGCATTAATATATACATAATAAAACCAAGAAGAAAAGTTAGTAGCTGGTCTTCCTTGCAGATAACAGAATAGAGAGAAGCCAAGGCAGTGAATTTTGATATTTTTTTTCCTGTATAAATTCGAAAGTGTCATCTAACCTTCACAGACTCATATCAACAAAAAGAGGACAATCAAGTAGGAGAGGAAAATGAGTTGGAGGAGAATAAAGAGAAAGAGTGAAAAAGAGGAGAAGGAGCAAAAGGAAGTGAAGGAAGAAACAGAGGAGGAGAAATTAGGAAGAGGAGAGGAAAAGGAAGAAGAAAGACAGAAAGGAATGAAAGTTAAAGGAAGGAGGAAAGAATGGTGAACAAATGGTTATTTGTTTTTGTTTTTCAAATGTGATTTTCCCAAGGTCATAACAGCAAAGCAATTATTGAGTGTCTGAAACTGTATTTGAACTCAGGTACTCCTGACTCCAGGGCTGCTGCACTATCCACTGTGCCACCTAGTCACCCCCAAAATAATATTTTTTAAAGGAAAGTAAAATCTGGAAGAAGATTCTCTTGTCATAGGAGTAGAGCTTTGATATAATCAGAAGGAATGAAAGACACCAATAAAACTAAACTAAAAATTATTTAAATTAGCATAAAACTCAATTATCAATTGGAAAAATCTGAAGTTTCATCTACCATAGAAATACTATGTCTTTCTTTACTTCAGTCTCTGATTCTGCACTGACTGATGGATGTGTATCCCCCCATATCAATTTGGACTATTTCCTTCTCTCATCCCCTTTATTATCTCCATAATGTTGTAAATGTAAATGTAAATAAAGATAAATGTAAATGTAAATAAAGGTCTTGCCTTTTGTCCCATATGTGCATATTTTTTTTTGTCTAATCCAAATAAATCCAGATTATCCCACAGATTTTACCCAGGTAGGGAGGTCCCTTCAGAATTCTGAACAATATTGCTAAGGAATCTCATCAATTAACTTGACTTTCTTTTACCCTCTTTCAAAACAGATAAGGTCTAAAAATTCAAGGCTTTTTATTCCTCAGTCTTAAACATTGGAGAGCCTAGCACAATGGAAAAAGTAAACAAGGAAAACCTGAGGCTTTTCTGATGTAGATGGGGGAAAATCAGAACAGTACCAAGATTCTAAGGTCTCCCATGCCCATCACCCCCATGAGAAAAAAAACAGAGCATTCCTGATTCAGCTTCCAATATATGTACATTTCTAAACACTCCCAAAGAGTTCATGAAAGTGAGACAGTAATTCCAACCTTTTATAAAATTATATTTCATAGTTTTGCCCTTTCTGCCACTCCTTTTCTAGAAGAGTAAAATGAATGAGAAATGAAAAATTTCAACTCAATAACAGCATTCTTTTATATTAAAGTACTTTGAGTAAAATGTCAATAAATGAGGTAGAAGTGAAAAAGGATAACTTAAATTGAATTCCTTTCAGTCCAGAGCTATGATCCTCTTATCCCTTATTAAAAGAATTAGAGGAGGGTTTCACTTTACTTCTGGAAAATACAGTCAAGAAGGAATTAAGTAGTAATTAGAGAAATTTCAGAATGATAGAAAAGAATAAAAACTTCAGGGGTGGCTAGGTGGCACAGTGGATAGAGCAACGGCCTTGAAGTCAGGAGTAATTGAATTCAAATCTGGCCTCAGACACTTATTAATTACCTAGCTGTGTGGCCTTGGGCAAGCCACTTAACCCTTGCAAAAAACCTAAAAAATAAATAAATAAATAAAAATTAAAACTTCAATGGTATAAAAGAATAAATTGAGTTAAATGAAATGACCAATACAAGAGAATTGAAGAATAAATTATAAGCTTAAATTTTTAAATTTATTATGTATATATTTCTTCCCCAGATAAACTAGATATTCTTTGAAATGCCCTCTGTATATTTGTCATTCTTAAAGATTATCTTGTACATTGTGTTCAGTATATTTAGAATGATTAGTGACATCCAAATAATATCTTTTCTAAGTCAAAATATTTTACTTAGTTTTATGTTACACAGTACCTTTTATAAATTCCTAATGAGTCAAATTTAGAAATTTAAGAAATAACAGTTAAGATTATATAAAGATTATATAAAATGTCTACTTAATTCATTTTTACCCAACTACCCAACTATTGTTCTGAGTCTCTTGCTATGAAATCCTCTTCCTATTCCTCTTTTTCGTCAACCTGATTGTCCTCTTTTTCTTGGTATGAGTCTAAGAAGGTTAGATGACACTTCTGTATTTGATACAGGAAAATAAAATTGTCAAAATTCACTGCCTTGGCTTCTCTCTATTCTGATTAAACAAAATATTAATGGTTATTGGGTATAAAACAATAGATTTATAAGAAAAATTACAGGATTTCAACTAAATTTCATATGAAGAGAATCTGGCAGGGGGAAGAATAAGACTATTCAAAAATTGTAATTTTCCAGTGCATTGATTTCTTTATCAGCAAAATCTTGGGTGGAGCATATTCTTCAAACTTCCCTACCAATTTTATGTTTATGATCTTAGAATTTCTACAAAGTAAAAAAAGTTGAGTAAATGCACAGGAAAATAGCAAGATCAGATTCTCACATGTTTAAGGGAAATAAGATGGTGGATCTATAGAATTTTATAGAAAATTGAATAAGTACATACCTCAAAAATAAAACAAAATTGTTGATTTAAACAAGTTCCAATTAGATTAACATCATGAGTAGAAAAAGAACAAAGGATAAACATCATACATTTGGAATAAGGTCTAAAACATGTTTGGAACCCTAAACTACATGCTGCAATAATTACAATATGATCTGAAAAAAATTCATTTTAGGGGTGGCTAAGTGGCATAGTGGATAAAGCACCGGCCTTGGAGTCAGGAGTACCTGGGTTCAAATCCAGTCTCAGCCATTTAATAATTACCTAGCTGTGTGGCCTTGGGCAAGCCACTTAACCCCATTTGCCTTGCAAAAACCTAAAAAAAAATTCACTTTAAATGACATAAAATCTGAGAGAATGCTTTGACAAAAATTCACAAACAATGAGGCATTCTCATGAATAGAGTATAATCAAGAGAAGTAGCTTGGTGGTACCAGGCATGGAGTGCTGAGCATGTAAATAGACAGTAATGAGTACAAACATGGTCTCAGTCATTTACCTTCTATGTGACTCTGAGCAAATTGCTCCATCTTTATTTGCTTTAGTTCCCTCAACTCTAAAATGGAGATAAAAACAGCACATGGTCATTTTGAAGATCAAATTAGATAATCTTGTGAAGTGCCTGTCACATAACCACTGTATAAATACTTATCCCTTTCTTTCTACTTTCCTTCCTTTTTGAATTTTAGAGAGCCTGTCTAAAGATAGAAAAATTAGTATATTATTGGTGGAGCTCTGGATTGCTGAAACCATTTGAGGAAGCAATTTGCAATAATGCAAATAAGGGGACAAAATGTCTTTTACTCAGAAATTCTACTGATGAACCTATACCAGGGAAGTATTAATTTTTGAAGACCATGTGTAAACCAAAATATTTATAAGAACACTTATTTTGGTAGCAAAGAAGTACAGAGTATTGTCTCTGTAAAAGGGGAATAACTAGAAAAATTATGAGAAATTTAAATTAATAGAATATTTCCATTCTTTAAGAAATGATCAGTTTGATGAAAACAGAAACATATAGAAAAACTGATGCAAAGTGAAACAGAGTTACAAATCTAGATAAAGTGAATATAATTATTTAAATAGAAAGAATAAGAAATACAAAAGATTAAAAAATGCTGCAAAATTGCAAAGAAAAACTTGCAAAGTGATATAAGGAAACATACCAGTCTTTTTACTGCATTGCTATGGGGATGGAAGTCTGCAAGACAGAAGCATTTTAATGTGTTGCTAGACTTTTATGTTTTTATCTTCCCTTTTTTCTTTAATGTATAGTATGTATAAACTTTAAAAATAAAGTACACTATTAATAACACTTTTTAAAAACCTAAAGAACAAAGCTTCTCTATTGGTGACAAACTGTTTTGAATCTCTTGAAAGAATAAGTTTTAATAACCTTAAAAAGGGAAGTATAACTTTTTCCTTACTAATTTTAATAGTAAAATATTAAAATGAAATCGAAATAGAAAAAACCATAAAATAGTTAATTAATTAAAGAACACTAAAATATTTATAGCTTCAAATAAACTTTGATTCCTCTAGAAAAGTCAATTAAAAGATTACAGAAAAATGTATTATTTGATGAACTATTGTTGAACTTGTGAATAAATATATAATTTCTGGAAACCAATTGGTGCTTAAATACAAATGTTATTAATCAATGTATTTCCTTTAACTCAGCTATACCATTTCATCCCTATATCCAAATAAGTTCAAAGAAGAGAAAAAAGGATCTTTTTTTCTGCAAAAGATATTTATAGGAGGCAGAGCTAAGATGGCTAAGAAAAGGTAAGAACTTGACTGAGCTCTCCCAAATTTCCCATAAACACATTTAAATAATACCTCACAATGAATTTTAGAGCAGTAGAACCAAAAAAAATTCAGGGTGAAACTATTTTCCAATTAACGAAAAAAAAAAGATACAAAAAAAACCCCTTAAGGTAAAGGAAAGGTCTAACTCACTTAGATAAAAAGGGAGCACAGCCCACTTTCAACCTGTATCTGGATAAATCCGAAGGAAGTCCCTGGGCAAAACACAGATAAGAAACTGAGACCCTAAGACCCTGTGACTCTAGCACAGCAGGCCAGTGACACAGCAGGTTAGTTGCAAGGTCTTTTCCCTTCAATAAGGCACGTAAGCAGCCAGACTTGTTGGCTTTAGGGTAAAGGCAAGCAGTCACGTCAGAGACCTCACTGCAGCAGGTATATGATTACTGACCCAGGTCCAAGTACAAGAAGCTTAGTACAATGCACTTTGTACCCAAAGAGTATAATCTAACTTAAAAGCATGAAAAAAGCTGGGAAAATGGAGGGGGGAAGAAATTTGACAATAGAAAGTACTATGATGTCAGGGAAGATTAAAACAAAAACTCAGAAGAGGACAATGTCCTCAGAAGAGGAAAATGGCTACATGTGAAATCGTGAAGAGAAATATGAATTAGAGTCTCAAGCCCAAAAGGAATTCTTGGAAAACCTCAAAAATGATTTTTAAAATCAAATAAGAGAGGTAGAAGAAAAAAAGTTGAGAAAAGAAATATGATTTATTCTAGATAATCTTTAAAAACCACTTTGGTAAAGGAAACACAAATGAGGAAAGATTAAAATAATTCACTGAAGAAAATAACTTTTTAAAAATTATCATTAAATAAATAGAAAGCAATGCACAAAATTTCACTGAAGAAAATAATTCTATAAGCAATTTAATTCAGCAAAAGGAAGTTAATGATCCATAAGACATTAATTATCAATCAAAACCACAAAAGAATTAAATCAAAGAAGAAAATATGAAATATCTCATTGTAGAAACAACATTGGAAAATACATGCAGAAGAGGCAGCTTAAAAGCTATTGACTACTAGAAAGTCAGAAAAATAAGCCTGTACATCTTACTTCAAGCAATTATCAAGGAAAACTCCAATGATATCCTGGAACCAGAAGGTCAAATAATAATTGAAATATCTATTTAGGGGACAGCTAGGTGGTGCAATGGATAAAACACCGACCTTGGAGTCCAGAGAACCTGAGTCCAAATCTAACCTCAGATACTCAATAATTGCCTAGCTTTGTGACCTTGAGCAAATCACTTAACCCCATTGCCTTATTTTTTTAAAAAAGAAAAATCTATTTATCACTTCATGAAAGATATCAAAAAATGAAAATTCCCAGGAATGTTATGGCCAAATTCTAGAATTCTCAGTTGAAGGAAAAAATCCTGCAGGCAGCCAGAAATAATTCAAATACCATGGAAACAGTCAGGATTACATAAGATTTAACTCCTTTACATTAAAGAAAAGATGATATTCTAAAAGGCAATGGAGTTAGGATTACAACTAAAAATCTCCTAGCCAGAAAAAACTGTATATTTTTTTAGAGAAAATGACTACTCAGTGAAATAGAAAACTTTCAGGTATTCATGGTAAAAAATCAGAGTTGATCAGAAAATTTGATTTTCAAATACAAGTCTCAGGAGAAGCATTCAATGATCAGTAGTTAAGGGGAAACATAAAGTTTTCAATAAGGATAAACTATTTACACTCCTTCATAGAAGGATGATAATTTTAACTGTATCACAATTATGACAGTTAGGAGTATTCATACACAGAGAATGCAGGTATAAACTTACGTTGATAAGTTGATCTAAAATAAAATTAAGGATTGTGCTGGGAGGAGAGAGAAAGGAAAGCCAGAAAGGATTGTATTATTTCAATTGAAGAGGCATGAAAGACCTATTATAATGAAGGGAAAGAATGGAGTGGGACAGTTTGAACATCACTTAAACCTAATTCTCATTAGGTTTAGCACAAAGAGGGAATAACATACACACTCATTTGGGTATAAAAATATGTCTTACCCTATAAAGAAGTAGAAGAAGAGGAGGAAAAGAAAAAGGGGGGGGTGGAGCTGATAGGAGGCAATGATCAGCAGTAATATATGGTAAAAAAGAACAGAGTGAAAGAAGAAATAAAGAAAGCAAAAAATAAAGATTAAGATACAGATTAAAGTATATATATATTCTTGTACACAACCATTAAAAGATGATTTTAGATAACTATGTATATTTATTTCATTAAATTTATTTAATCTTTATTCTAATAAGGCCTGATAGGGGAAAAAAGGATTCATTTACATTTCTTTTTAAAGATGGATATGGAAAGGTGCATAGCTGTGAAAATATACATGTACCTTCAGATGAGGTTATTGTATCATTAGTTTTACTTAATTGTTAGCTTTCTTATATGATACCTTCATAAAGAAGGAATAATGTTTAAAACTTTGTAATATAAAATTAATCTATAAATAAAACTAAAAAATATAAAATAAAAACAACAAAAAATAAAATCTAAATTTATGTTAGAAGAAAAAGTCATAGAATGAATCACAAAATGAAAAAGATTCAAAAGTTGCTTATAAAATATGACAGATTATGCAGCAATATTAATATTTAGTTATGAAACAATAAGTGAATGCAAATTCAATATAAGAAAAGGTGATACTAATATTTGATTCATAAGAACTCTAAATAGAATTTTTAATTGATATAAATAACAAGGCATATGACTAAAGAAAAAATCAAATTTTAAAAATTCTCAATTTATACAAATACAGCATATGCAACATCAAATTAACACAAAATATTTGAATAATAGTAGGAGACCTTAACATGAAAAACACATTAAAAATATGATAAAGAAGTCGTGATACTCTACTGTTTACAACAAAAGTTGGAGTAAACTGGTATACTATATCATGGAGAAGTACTATGGGGCACCATTATGTCAAATTAGTCTGAAGTTATGCATCTTCTTTTCAGACTAAGAAGCATTGATGGAAATAAATAGGTATAATATTTACTAAAACAATTATAGATCCACATGAAAGCAAAGTCAATGAAACATTAATGGGATCAAATTTTGAATGAATAAATATATTTAATAAATATTTATTTAGCACTAACTTTAAGCTAACTATTTTGCTAAGTTTGAACATACAATTAGTAAAGCAAAGCATCCTTATACTTAAATAACTCAAATTATCAAGAAGGTCAAAAAAACACACATATTGAAGTCAAGGAAAATTCTATAATCTTTCTCTTTAAACTCATTCTAGAAGCTAACAGAAATGGTTAGAAAAGTCCCAGGAAATTCAATTTATTTTTTAAGAAATAATGAACATATTGATCTGCCTTTTGTTCCAAATCAAGAGATACAAAAGCAGATCAGGAGGAATGTGAAAGGTAGATAGGTGCTTGGTTTCAAAGTGAATGACAGTATGTTCTATGATTTCTCAGATGAATGGATATCAGGCCTGGTCTGTAGCCATTTAAATATTATTTGGTGAGTTTGAACTCACTCTCTGATCAAGCTAAATTCTAGGATTGAGTTTCAAATATAAGTGACTTAACTGCTTCTTAGAAGGAGGAATGGTTTCTAATCCAGAGGACAGTACTCTTTCCAGAGGAAGGTGTGAAGGGAGCATAGCAGCAGGATGAATAACAAAAGCACCAGTATATATAGGGGAAATAGATATAGTTTGGCACAGTTTGTATGAAGTCGGTTGCTTGAATTTGTGAGGTCATGAAGAAATCTCAGCTCTAGAGCTGAGTTCCAAAATTCAATTGGATATGCTCACAAAGGGAGAAACATTGTATTCTATATGAATATACTCCTTTCTTCTTGATTTTATGCCATGTGGTTTCTTATTTTAAAAAAGTTTCACATACTCAATGTTGTGATAGATTCAAGGAGATGAAACTTAAAAGAACTTGAAAATTTATGGAAATAACATGTTATCAATGGAGATAAGAAATGTGACAAACTAAGCATTTTAGTACAGACAAACTGATTACCTGTTAAAAATATTTCTGCAATAAGTATATTTTAAATATTCCCAGAACATACAGACACAGTTTTTTTTTTTTATGAGAACCTTTGGAAAGCATTGATTATGGTCTAAATTTCAAGTTTCCATGTGTGTCACTTGAATTTATGCATTCATTTGATTGTCTTAATTTGCTTATCCTCTCTTAGACTCATCATTTCTTTTGTTATAAAAGGTAAAGTTATAATTATGTTTTGTAGGAATGTAATTACTTTAACTAAAGCAGTTCTATAGTTATTTTTAAGTGAAACCAAAGCAACATGGAGAGACCAGTCCTTTTATTTCCTTTATTCTATGACTGACTTTTGATTTCACTCTTGGTGAACAGCTTTCATGTATTTCATAATAACTCTGTACTATTTCAAACAGGCGTATAGAATTAGGGAAAGTACTTAAACCTTGTTATAATGAGAAGAAAAAAAAGACTTTAAACATAGCAAAGACAATGCAAAATTGTATAGCTTAATTGTTGAAAGAAAAGGTTGCATAGACCATATTAACCATGGGGTTCCAGAAGATCTTAAATGAAAAAAAAATTTCAAACTGCCATGATATTGAATTTGTTTCCAAAATTTTTGAAATAATTTTATTTTCATCTATATGCACATTATATTTTTTAAGTTACAAAATTTCTTTCCAACTCCCCTGCTAACAGTCAAGTTAGCATTGTACATATATATCTTGATAAACATGTTTACAAATTAGTAATTTTCAGTATGAGGAATTAAGATTAGGGGAAAGAGTCACATAAGAAATAATTTTTATAAAGTTCTCATCAGATTTGGAAGGGTTTGGTGTGTGTGTGTGTGTGTGTGTGTGTGTGTGTTTTGTTTTGTTTTGTTTTCCTTTCTCTGGATGGAGATAATATAGTCCATAGGCACTAAAATATGGTTGTCCTAGCTCTCTGGACTGCTGAGAGGAGCTGCTTCCATCAAATTTGTTCAACTCACGATGTTGAGTACATTGTTCTCTTGGTTCTACTCCCTTAGCTCAGCATCAGATCCAATAAGTCATTCCATGCTTCTCTACAGTGATTTTGAATTTTTATAAGGTTTTTTTAGACAAGTACATAAGTACAAAGAGAGGAAGGGCTATCATCTGATGGCATATTTTAGGAATGTAAGGAGATATTAGAATTTTGAAGTAGATTTCAGACTAATAAGCCTATGAATTCAAATTCAACTGGATAATAGCAAATTTAGCAGGGTTAATTTATTTCTTGTTGTATATGAAAACTATAGCTCCCTCATCCAAAAGTAAATAAAGAGACCATTTATGCCTTAGAGAGTATATGATCTAGAAGGGGATATAGGATAATGATAAAGATAACTGGAATGGAAGTTAAAGTGTGGCAAATTCATGGATATTCAAACTTGAGAAATTGTGAGGAAAATATCCCTTCCAGATAACTTGCTTTAGAAAGTCTAGTTATTATTGTTCTCTGCAAAGATATTTTGTGGGAACTTAGATTAAATTGTACGACCTTTAACTTTTTGACAATCAATTTAGCCAATATTTGATAATTTGACTTTAAAATGGCAAACCAATAATAAGATGCTAAAACTCTTAGAGCTCAACTGAGTCAATACTCCCTCTCCCTAAATCTCAATAAATTTTATTGGTGAGAAAAGTGATATACAAAGAAGAGAAGAGATGATGAAATCAAATAAAAGAATAGCCAGTAGTAAAACACACATTTCTTAACTTTGTCTTCCACTAAACCATACTCTTTCTAGGAATAAAGTAATGTGGTAAGCATGCATATCTACTAAACAACCTTCATTTATTTTGGATTAATAGAGGTACATATTCCAAGAATCATTAGGCTACATGAACATATTCTTTCCTGAAACAATTTAAACTATATATGTTAGTGCTTAGAGGGATGAGTATTATAATGTTGGTGTCCAAAATTCATCATTACATGGCTTTTTGCATGCTTTTGTATATCAGTAGCAGAAGAAAAAACTTTTTACATTAATTTCTTGATTATTTTCTTTTTCATTAGCTAAGGATCTGCTTTCTAGTAATCCTTTGTCTCCTAATCTTTTGTTAATAGTATAAATTTTCTTATTCAATGAAAAGAGAATGTAAAAAAAATTTACTATATCTATGCTTTTATATTTTAGGGGGTTGTTTCTCAATTTCCAAGAGATTTCAAGACTTTGGGGAAGTCATGGGGAAAAACCATGGAGTTCTTACAAACCCATCTTCAAAGGACTTTATAAATTTCAACTAGGTAAACATCTCATTTTCAGAGAACACTATTTCTCAATATTCTCTACCAGAGTTCTTTCATGTTTGCCTGAAACTTTCAATAATTGAAAATAAACCCTGACAAGTAATGAGACTGATATAATTTATACTTCTCATAAGTGAATAATATGCATGTTAAATTATAATCATTATAGAATCACTTTTGAATCCTCAATTAAGAGATATTATAATAAATAGATTGAGAATAATTATAATAATAAAGTTTGGAGTGTTTATTAATATGCATTCAGTCATCAATGAGTATTTCTTTTTATTATACTCCAAAGATGATAATATGAACCTGTTACAGAGAATTTATCTGTTTCTGATACAAGGGTGTTTAATTATATTAGTATTAAATTTTGAATTATTAATATAGGTATATAATAGTGATTATTAATCTCAATCCAACTGAATTTTTAAGTTAGTGCTTTAATTAAGGAGGTTAATTGTGCTCCTCTTTTAACAGTAGATTTGGGGGTAGCTAGGTGGTGTAGTGGATAGAGTACCAGCCCTGAAGTCAGGAGTACCTGAGTTCAAATCCGGCCTCAGACACTTGATAATTACCTCGCTGTGTGTCCTTCGGCAAGCCACTTAACCCCATTTGCCTTGCAAAATCCTAAAAAAAACCCCAATATATTTGGATATAACTTGGAATTAGATAACTAACTGAATAGTTCAATTTAGCAATATTATTTTTTAAATAAAGTTAATGATTTTACTAACTTATATTAGTCTTAAACAGTAATTCGTGACATAGTTTGTACTACGCTTGTTAATTCTGCTCAGTATTAACTCCACAGTCAACATTTGAAATAACTGGATGCACTTTTACCTTTGTCCTAGAGAACTATCTCTAAAAACTCTTTTAATTGAAAGGGTGAAATGAGAACTATGCATTCTAGGAGATGTCTGTAATACTTGCTGCCTTAGGGTAGTAGAAAATAATTATTCTCATACTGTCTACTTAAATATAAAATAAATGTGAATAATCACTATCTATAATATTAGAATTTTTCCCCTAGAATTTCCAGGTGCAGTGTAATCATTTTCTAATTGATTCAAAGAACAAGTACAGGTAAGAAATTGAGCTGAATTAATGCTAAGGTTTCCTATAGACACAGAATACTATGACATGAATAAATTGGCCATAATCTAATCAATCTCCTGAGCAGGAGAAGAATAGATTTCACAGTCCCCTCCAAGATTTCTCAACTGAGTCTAGAAGATGTGACAATGAAAGAAAGGCACCTGGGCAAGAAGAAAATACAATTAAATTAAATAACTTATATCAAGTGCTTATGATGGTGATTTTTTTTACCCCTCTGGTATGTGTCATAGATTTCTTTTTACAGTTTAGCAAAGACTATGAAAACCCCAAAATTTTGCTTTTAAATGAATAAAATTAAATACATAAATTATAAACAATACAATTTTATTGAAATGAAGATATAGTTTTCCCAGTCCAAGGCTACAAAAGCCTCTGAAATCTATCCATTAACTCTTTTGAGTCCAGTATACTCAGATTGAGATCCTGAAATTATTAAGATTTAAGATACTAGGCTAATTGCTGGACTCATGTTTTTCTAGTTCCAAATTCACCATTCTATCTACTACACCACCTAGTGGCCACCACATTTTATTTTGTAGAAATATAGCTGAACAAGACCAAATATACATAATATACTCTGAAACCACAAGTTTAATATCTGGAAAGGGGAACGAAAATTAGGTTCATATTTTAGTTCACTTTCTTTATAGTTCCAGTTCCAAATTCAAAAATCTCATGATCAGTGCATGGGCACTCTGACTTTTCAGGGATTCACTGCATGTTAATTATATGAAATATTCCACCTGGAATCCTGTCTATAAATGAACTCTTCTGGGGCGGCTAGGTGGCACAGTGGATAAAAGCACCGGCCCTGGAGTCAGGAATACCTGGGTTCAAATGCGGTCTCAAACCCTTAATAATTACCTAGCTGTGTGTCCTTGGGCAAGCCACTTAACCCCATTTAAATTGCAAAGAAAAAAAAAGCCTAAAAAAAGCCTAAATGAACTCTTTCCTGATGATCCCATTATTCACAGAATAAAAAGGAAATAGAGATACAAGGAGGGAATAGAATATTGGAACTGGAATGGAAGGGATCTATTTGCTTTCAGCTCTTATTTTTGATCATTGTTAACTCAAGAGAAGAATAAAAAAAGAAATCTCAGATGAAGATTTTATAGTTGACATTAACTAAAGTCTCTTAGGAGTAACTGAAAAGGGTGTCTAGGTGGCGTAGTGGATAAAGCACCGGCCTTGGAGTCAGGAGTACTTGGGTTCAAATCCGGTCTCAGACACTTAATAATTACCTAGCTGTGTGGCCTTGGGCAAGTCACTTAGCCCCATTTGCCTTGCAAAAACCTAGGGGGAAAAAAGAGTAACTGAATTGTTACTCAGTGAAATGCTCAAGTCAATTTTGTGGCAATTTTGAAGTACTGAATGCAGGCGATCTGTTCCCTGCAGCTATAATTTGTAGATGATAATACTGATTAAAGAATTTTAAGACTGACTTCATGTGGTGAATGAAGGAAGACCAAATAGTAAAGGAGCTGGAATTAATCAAAGGAAATGGAAACGAAAAATCTTGCACTTATAGTACAATATTGAGGTTACATTTTAATTTGCAATTTATTATTTAAGTTATTTAAAAGAAAAATAAAAAAATATCCCCTACTACCTAGAATATAAGGTAATATTTTTATTAAATGTTTAACGCCATTGCTAGTCTTCTTGCATTCTGTCACTCTGAAAGTTATATCATTTTTAATATCATTACTATCAGGAAATCTTTTTGTTTTCCTTTCTCTCTCAAATATTTCCCTTCCTGTTCCAAATCCTTGGTACTATTTTCACTTGTCATGTATTTATCCTTTATTATGTAAGCATTTAGAGTATTGAAAGAGGTAGCTGATAGACTTTCAAGGTAGAAAATAGTCTATTGCATAAAAAAATTAATTAAACTAAATTGTGCAAGATGTAAGGAGATAGCCCTTTTCCACTTTGCAATAATATATATGCTAAAAGTAATAGAAAAACAACTTTTGCATGGGAAAACTGATAAGACATATATATATATATATATATGAAGAAATAAAATTTTACATTAAAATATAATGACTAGGGGAAGTTAGGTGGCACAGTGCATAGAGCAGCAGCCCTGGAGTCAGGAATACTTGAGTTCAAATTTGACCTCAGCCACTTAATAATTACCTAGCTGTGTGGCCTTGGGCAAGCCACTTAACTCCATTTACCTTCCAAAAAACAATCCCTAATATATATATATATATATATATATATATATGTGTGTGTATGTATGTATATGTATATGTTTTTGGAGTTTGAATAATTAAAATTGAAAATTAAATCAAAAGTAAATAAAGTTGATATTTGGAAGAATAAAATAAAAGCTTTTATTTCATAACTAAGAGAGGATTTAGTGAGTTTTATCTCAAAAGTGAAAGGTAAATCACTGAGAAATAAGGAAAGTATTTATGTAAATATATTATTTTAAATTTTTTTTAACCAAATAAATGAAAAATATTTTAAAAGAAAGTATTGAACCCAGAAGGGGAAAAGTTAAAAGGAACAGTTAGGAAGCACCAGCTGTTTGATATGGGGCTAGCAGTCAACTGGCAAGAAGGTTTCAGTGACTGGCACCTACTTGCTGTGTAGCAGGAGAAAGGTTGATGATCATTGTATGAGAGAAGAATTTTCAGCTTGCTCTTCAGTGTCATCATTAATTTAAGATAGGTAAATATCAGAAATAAGTTGATGTTCCTGTTGCCCATCTCTGATACAAAGTGGGTTCTGCTTTTTTGTAAATACAAATTAAAACTTATTGGTCTGGCTAGTGAATAATTTCAACAAGAGATTTAGAAAATCTAAATCATTTCTTTCCCCTCTCCACTGTCTGTTATCACATTAAATCCACTAGGAAATTCAGCATCATTTCCAAGTGCTTCTCTCTTTCCTCCTATAGGCAATAAGTGACTATTCATGTATTGTCAGTTTTATGTCATTTGAATCTCTCACATTCATAGTCATTTATATTGCTAGGATTTGAGTTCTGATCCTTATGACTTTCCTCAATTATTATAGTACCATTCTAACCATTCTTCTTACTTTCATCTGTTCCTTTTGTATCCCATGCATTGCTGCCATATTGATTTTAGGATTTTAGTTTAAAACTGAATTACAATATATAGGTCATCAAAACTATCTTGTTTTATAGACCCAATAAAACATCAATGTTAAATGAACACAGGTTTCTTGACTCCAAAGACACTGCCTTTTCCACTGCATAATGCTGTCCTTGCTCATGTTAAAATATAAATTCTTCTCAAACCAGGAGAACATGATACACTTTAACAGCAACATTATTTGATATCAACTGTGATCAATGGCTCTCTTCAGCAGTAAAATGATCAAAGACAATTCCATAGGACTTGGGGATGGAAAATACCATCCACATCCAGAGAACGAACTATGGAATCTCAACAGGACAACACATATGATTCTGCTTTCACAAAATGACTAATATGTAAAGATGTTTAACAAAGTTCTAAATGTATAACTTATATCAGATTATTCATTGTAAAGGGGAGGAGGGAAAAAAGGAAGGAGGAAAATATGGAATTGAAAATCTCTTTTTGCTGATTTTTAAAAATAATATTTTATTTTTTTCAATTAAATACAATAGTAGTTTCTACCTATCTTTTTTTGTGAGGCTTTGAATTTTATATTTTTCCCCTATCATCCCTTCCCTCCACCCTTCATAGAAGGTGATCTGATTATCTTTACATTGTTTCCATACTATGCATTGAGGGGAAAAAACATATCCTTGAGAAGGAAATAAAATATTACATAGGAAAATTATGTACTACATAAGACAACTTTTAAAAATAATTGAAGGTAATAATCTCTGTTCTTTGTTTAAACTTCACAGCTCTTTCTCTGGATACAGATGATATTCTCCCATGCAGATACCTTAAAATTGGCCTAATTATTTAAACTGATGAAGTAAGTTGATTAAGGATGATCATCACCCCATATTGTTGTTAGTGTGTATAATGTTCTTTTAGTTCTGCTCATCTTACTTAGCATCTATTCATGCAAGTTTTTCCAGGCGTGGCTGAAATCCCATCCCTCCTGATTTCTAATAGAACAATTGTATTCCATCATATAACATATATCACAATTTGTTTAGTCATTTACCAATTAATGAGCATACTCTCCATTTCCAGTGCTTTGATTTCACAAACAGTTACTATAAATATTCTTGTACAAATGATGTTTTTATCCTTTTTTTAATGATCTCTTCAGGGTATACAACAAGTAGTGGCATTGTTGGATCAAAAGGTATGCACATTTTTATTGACCTTTGGGCTTAATTCCAAATTGCTCCCCACAAAGTTTGCATCATTTCACAGATCTGCCAAAAAAACGGTTTATTGTCTAAGATTTCCTACAACTCTTCCAACATTGATCATTGTCCTTCCAGATCATATTGGCAAATCTGAGAGGTATGAGGTGGTAACTCAGAGAAGATTTAATTTGCATTTCTTTAATCAGTAACATTTTAGAACATTTTTTCATATGACTATAATTAGCTTTGATTTCCTCATCAACAAATTGACTTTGCATATCCTTTGACTATTTGTAAATTGGGAAATGGCTAGTTATTTTTTTTATAAACATGACTCAGTTCTCTATATATTTTAGAAATGAATTCTTGGTCAGAAATACAAGTTGTTTTCCATTTGTAAATGCATATTTGCAAGTTATAAAATTTCCCTTCATCCTTCCTTCCCACCCTCCTCCCCTCAATAAGAAACAGGTTAGCATTTTATATACATATTTTGTTAAACGTGTTAACAAATGAGTAATTTTTGGCATGAGGAATTAGGATTAAGGGGAAAAAAAGACATGAGATAATTTTTATAAAGTGTTCTTCAGATTTTGTAGAGGTATTGCTTTTTTTCTGTGTATTTTGTTTTGTTTTGTTTGTGTTCCTCTGGTAGAGCATAATATATCCATAACCAGTCTAAACAAGCTTTTTTTCCTAGCTCTCTGTATTGCTGAGAGGAGTTTCTTCCATCAGAGTTGGTCATCTCAAATGTCGTTAAAGTGTACATTGTTCTCTTGACTCTACTCCCCTCACTCAGCATGAAATCCCATAAGTCATTCCATGCTTTTTGAGAATCCAACCATTTATGGTTTCTTATAGAACAATAATATTACATAGTATTCATGTACCATAACTTGTTTAGCCATTCCCCAATTTATGGGAATCCCTTCAATTTCTAATTCTTTGCCACTACAAAAAGAACTGCTATGAATATTTTGGAACATGTAGGACTTTTCCTACTTTTTATAATTTTTTCGAAATATAGTCCTAGAATTGGAATTGCTGGGTGAAAGTGTGTGAACAGTTTTATTGCTCTTTGGGAAAGTTTTGTTTTCTCATTGCCCAATCTGTTTCCTTCAATTTCATTTTCTTCTTGCATTCCTATTGCTAGCATTTCTAATACTATATTGAATAGTAATGGTGATGATGGGCATCCTTGTTTCACCCTGAATTTATTGAAAATGCTCTGAATTTATTCCCATTAAATATAATATATGTTGATGATTCTAGATGGATGCTATCTATTATTTAAAGGAAAATTCCATTCATCACTAAACTTTCTAGTGTTTTTCATAGGAATGCATGTTATATTTTATCAAAGGCCTTTTCAGGTTCTATTGAGATAATCATTTGATTTCTGTTGACTTTATTATTAATATGTTTAATTATGCTGAATGTTTTCCTAATTTTGAAAAATCCCTGCCTGCCTGGTCTAAATTCAACCTGACCATAATGTATTATCCTGACAATAACTTGCTGTAGTCTTGTTACTAAATTTGTATTTAAGATTTTTGCATCAATATTCATTAGGGAGATTGGTTTATAATTTTCTTCGTCTACTTTAGTTCTTCCTGGTTTAGCTATCAGTATCATGTTGGTGACATAAAATGAGTTTAGCAGAACTCCTTCATCTTCTATTTTTTAAAATAGTTTATGAAGAACAGGAATTAATTGTTCCTTAAATGTTTGGTAGATTCACCTGTAAATCCATGTGGACCTGGAGACTTTTTCTTAGGGAGTTTATTGAAGGTTTCTTCAATTTCTTTTTCTGAAATGGTTATTTAAATAATTTATTTCTTCTTCTGTAACTCTGGGCAGTTTTTATTTTTGTAATTGTCCATTTTTCTCAACTGTCTAATGTATTGACTTCTAGTTCACAAAATAACTCTGAATTATTTAATTTCTTCCTCATTGATGGTTAGTTCACCTTTTTTTTGATACTGGCTTTTTGTTATTATTATTATTCTCTTTTTAAATGAGATTAACCAGAGTTTTGTATATTTTATAATCTTTTTCATAAAACCTAATTTTAGTTTTATTTATGAGATCAATAATTTTCTTGCTTTCCATATTATTAATCTCTCCCTTGAATTTCAGAATTTATAATTTGATATATAATTGGAGTTGCTTAATTTGTTCTTTTTTCCAGCTTTTTCAATTGCATACCCAATTCACTGATCCTGTCTTTCTCTATTTTATTCATATAGGCATTTAGAAATATGAAGTTTCCCCTCAAAACTCCCTTTGCTGTATCCAATAAATTTTGCTGTGATGTCTCATTATTATCATTTTCTTGGATATAATTATTGATTATTTCCATTATTTGTGGTTTGATCCACCCATTATTTAAGATAAAGTTATTTGATTTGCAATTAGTTCTTGGTTTATCTTTATCTTACCCTTTATTTCATGTAATTTTTATTGCATCATGGTCTGAGAAGTGTGTATTTACTATGTCTGCCTTTCTGCAGTTTATTTTAATGTTTTTGTGCCCTTGTACATGTTCAGTTTTGGTGAAGGTGCCATGTACTGCTAAGAAAAAAGTTATATTCTTTTCTATCCTCATTATGTTTTCTCCAGAAGTCTATTCCATCTAAGTTTTCTAAGATTTCAATCACCTTCTTAATTTCCTTGTTGTTTATGTTGTCATTAGATTTATCTAGTTCTGAGAGAGAGAGAGAGAGAGAGAGAGAGAGAGAGAGAGAGAGAGAGAGATTGAGGTCTCCCTTTATTAAAGTTTTGTTGTCTATTTCTCTTTGTAATTCACTCAGCTTTTCCTCTAGGGTCTGGATGCTATACCACTAGGTGCATACATGTTTAGATGATATAGCTTTATTACAAAGGGTGCCTTTTAAGAAGATGTATTTTCTTTCCTTATCCCGTTTAAGGAGAGTGATGTTTGCTTTTACTTTGAATGAGATTAGAATTGCTGCTCCAATTTTTTTTACTTCCACTGAGGCATAGTATATTTTGCTCCAAACTTTACCATGTGTGTATCTCTCTACTTCAAATGTGTTTCTTGTAAACAACATATTGTAAGATTATGGTTTTTAATCCATTTTTCTATCTGCTTCTCTAGAGAGTTCAACCCATTCACATCTATAATTGATTAGTAATTCTGTATTTCCCTCCATACTATCTTTCTCCACACATGTATTTCTCTCTCTTTCCTTATCTCTCATTCTTCCTCACCAAAATTTTACTACCTTTCCCCTTTGACTTTTCTTTTAGGAAGTTAACTTTCAGGTTCTTTTTCCTTTTATTAGTGCCTTCCTCCATTAACTTTCCTATTCCCTGCTCCCTCCCACCTTCCTTCTATATTAAATCAGATTTTTTAAACCAAGTGGGAATGTATTTTATTCCCTCTCTGGGCTAAATCTGTTGAATAGAATTTACTCAGTGTTCACATTCTCCCTCCTTTCCCTCTAAAATTATAAGTCTTTGTACCTCTTCCCTTGGTATTCTAATGTTATTAATCAGGTATCATCAATCACAGTTTGATTATTTGATTGCTTGATAAGTTCCTATTGTTATCAAGATCTCATCACAGATTGTTTACTTGATTGCTTGATAAGCAGCATTGACTCAAATTGCATCAATTTATAATTATAATCATTTTTACTTTACCCCCCCAAAGTATCTTTCAAGTACACATAATCCTCTTCACAAGCCAAAGTATCATCCAAAGTCATATCTTTTCTTGAACTATTTGTTGTCCTCCCCCCAGTACTATTTTCTTTCACACTTTCACACCCCCCCCCTGCCCCATCCAGGGTACTTAAAACCTTATTAAGTGAACCGTGGCTTATTGTTTCTGTCCCTTTACACCCCCACCCCCACCCCAGGTCTTAACCCCTTGCTAAATGATGCACTGGATGCTGATCCAATTAACTGGACTCTGATCTAATTACTTTAAGAATCTTGAAGATCTCCAAGTACTAGGAGGCTCTGTACATCTCAACCCAGAACTTGATTTTATATAAGGAAGACAATGGCTCAGGTTCTTGCAGCTTATGATGCCCTAATTAGACAAGGTGCTTAGCACCTTGTGATTAAAGTGAGTCATAGTATAATAAGATACTTTCATTGAAGTTAACACTCTTTTGTTCAGGATTTTTTGTCTCAAACATAGTGATGTGATCTTGAACCTCTTCACTTGAGAGACCACATCCAATTATCTCCGTATTCTTTAGGTTCATTCTCTTCAATTATGTTCTATCTTCCAATTTCCTTAGAGAAGTAAAGTTTTAAAGAACTAGAATTGCTATATTGTCCCTTTTAGGGACCTACATTTATTTAAAACAATTTTGTATTTTCAGTCCCCTTTTTCATTTACCTTTTTTTAATGTAACTATTCAGTTGTAGATTTGGCAACTGACAAAAATACTGGTTGTAAAAATTGTTTCCCAAGTTATTACTTTTCTTTTAATCTTAGTTAGATGGGTTTTGTTTTTGCCAAAGTTTTTTTTTTAATTTAATGTGATCAAAATTATACAGTTTGTTGTATATACTGTTCTCTACCTCTTCCTTTACTGTCCTCTATCTCCTTCCCTTTCCATAGATCTGACAGGTAAACTATTCCTTTTTTTCCTAGTTGGCTTCTATTATTTTTTTATGTCTAAATACTGCACCCATTTTGATCTTATTTTGGTATAAGGTGTGAAATGTTGGTCTAATCCAAGTTCTGCCAGGCTATCTTCCAAATTTCCCAACAAAATTTTTCAAAGCATGAGTTCTTAACTCAGGTGATTACTGTAATAATTTCCTGCTATTTCTTTTGCACTTAGTATATTCCATTGATCCACCACTCTATTTTTTTAATCAATACAAGATAGTTTTGATGACTGAAGCTTTATATTATAATTTTAAATCTGGCAAGGCTAAACTGCCTTCTTTTGTACTTTTTCATTAAATCCTTGGATATTCTTGATATTTTGTTTCTCTATATAATTTCAATTATAATTTCTTCTAGCTCATTAAAGTATTTTTTTGGAAATCTGATTGGCATGGCACTAAATAAGTAGTTTGATTTAGGTAAAATTGTAATTTTTAGTATATTAATCCAGTCTATCCATGAGCAGTTGATATTTGCCCAGTTATTTCAATCTGATTTGGGAAAAAAAGTGTTTTATAGTTGTTTTCATAGAGTTTCTGAATCTGCCCTGGCAGATAGACTCCAAAGTATTTTATGTTATCTGAAGTTACTATAAATGGGATTTATCTTTCTAAATTTTGATAGTAATATACAAAAATGCTAAGGATTTATATGGTGTTATTACATATTCTGTGACTTTGTTAAAGTTGCTAATTGTTTCCAGTTGTTTTTTAGATGAGTTTTTTGGATTCACTAGATATACCATCATGTCATCTGCAAAGAGCAAGAGTTTTATTTCTTCCTTCCCAAATCTAATTCCTTCAATTTCTTTTCTTTCTCTTATTGCTGAAGTTAACATATATAATATAATGCTGATTAATATTGGTAATAATGGGCTTTCTTGTTTCATCCCTCATCTTATTGGGAATGGATTTAGCTTATCCCTACTGTATATAATGCAACTTGATGGTTTCAGATAGTTATGCTTATGACTCTAAGGAATAATCCATTTATTCCTAAACTCCCTCGTTTTTAATAGAAATGGGTGTTGTATATTGTCAAAGGCTTTTTCAGCATCATTTGAGATAATCATATGATTACTCTTAGATTTCTTATTGATATAGTCAATTATATTGACAGTTTGGAGCTTAAAATTTTTCAAAAATAAGTGTTGAAAACTATATTTGCATGTATTTGGAACATAAATAAATTTCTATTAAAAGAAAAATATAACTGCTCAAAAATTTAGCTTACATTCAAAAATTATTTAAAAATTTATTTATAAAAGACTTCTGAGGTAGAGCTAATATGGCTGTGTGAATCCAGCATGTTCCCTTAGTTTCTTTTTTATTTTGTGGTAGACTCTTTTCTTTTAATTTTCCCATTTGTATATGCATATTTCCAAGTTACAAAATTTCCCTCCATCCTTCCTTCCCACCCCATCCCTTCAATAGGAAACAGTCAGATTAGCATTTTACATACATATTTTGTTAAACATGTTTACAAATAAGTAATTTTTGGCATGAGGAATTAGGATTAAGGGAAAGATATATGTCAGAGATGGTAGGGATGTTGTTCTTTTTCTGTGTGTTTTGTTTTTCTTCCCCTGTTTGGAGATAATATGTCCATAACTGGTCTGATTCAGTTATCCTAGCTCTCTCAACTGTTGAGAGGAGTTGCTTCCATCAAAGTTTTTCATCTCATAATGTTTTTAACATATACATTGTTCTCTTGGTTCTGCTCCCTTCGCTCAGCATCAGATCCCTTAAGTCATTCAATGCTTCTCTATAATCCAACCATTTATGGTTTCTTATACAACAATAATATTTCATAGTATTATGTACCATAACTTGTTTAGCCATTCCACAGCTGATGGATATCCCCTCAATGTTCAATTCTTTGCCACTAGAAAAAGAGCTTCTATGTATATTTTGGAACATGTAGAACTTTACCCATTTTTTTACAGGGTCTTCTGCATATAATCCTAGAATTGGGATTTCTGGATCAAAGGGTATGAATAGTTTTATTGCTTTTTGGGCATAGTTCCATATTCCTCTGCAGAAGGATTGGAACTGTTCATAACCCCACCAGCAATGCATCAATGTCCCAATCCTCCCACACACACCCCCCCCCAACATTGATTATCTTCCCTTTTTC
Source organism: Macrotis lagotis (assembly GCF_037893015.1). Lineage (NCBI taxonomy): Eukaryota > Metazoa > Chordata > Mammalia > Peramelemorphia > Peramelidae > Macrotis > Macrotis lagotis. The sequence goes on from NC_133666.1 coordinate 484,253,266, forward strand.
TCATCTGGACTAATCTAATAGGTGTGAGATAATACTTCGTTGTGGTTTCAATTAGCATTTCTCTAATCAATAGTGATTTGGAGCATTTTATCATATATTTATATAGAGCTTTAATTTCTTTCTTTGAAAACTGTCTGACCATTTAGCAATTGGGGAATGATTTGTGACCTTATACTTTTGATTCAAAGAGTAAAAGTTTTGCTTCCTGGGTGTTCCCTGAGTTTCTACCTAACCAACATTTAAATGAAGCCTCTACAAAGACATTAAATCTCCAGATTCCACCAAAAACAAACAAAACAAGTTTTCATCTCAATTTAAAATGTAGATATTTAGTAAAGATTTGTCTCCAGGATAAAAATACTAGCATAAATTAGAGGTCAGGAAAGTCAGTGGGAGGCTTATCACAGTGCAGCCCAAGTGTTAGTTTGGCTAGACAGCAGCTACCAGTTAGGATCCTAAAACGCATCAATGTCTGAAGTCTGGGAATGCTGGGGCAACAGACCAGAGTGAGTTGGGAACAAACTACTACAAAGGAAAATCGTGGGCTTAAAGGAGGATGCAAACCTCTGCAAGGTAATACATGAGCATATCTCTGCAAGGTTAAACCTAGGCAACACCTTGGCAAGCAATAAGTCAGGGACCAGATCATGTCCCAAGCACAAAAACTTCAGGACTATGCTCCCTGTATCTCAGGAGCAGGGTTCTACTCTAAAAATGAGCAAAAATTAAAAAAAAATACTAACAAAAAAAGCTACTATTCAGATAAGGATAGCAAAAATTCCATCTCAGAAGAAGAAAGCAGTGACAAGTTATCTACATGGGAAGTATCAAAAGAATTGGACTCACATACTCATGGAAGAGTTTTGAAAGGAATTTAAAAACAAAAGAAGAGAAGAAGATGAAAAAGTGAGAAAAGAAATTAAAGCCATGAAAGAGAATAATGAAAAATGGATGCTATTAAAAGTAAAAATGAACAACTGCAAAAGGAATTATAACTAATCAAAAAGTAATGTTAATAATGGAAAAGGAAACACAAAATATAATTGAAGAAAATAAAACCCTAAAATTAGAATTGTACAAATTGAAACTAACAACTCTATTCTATCAAGCAAAAGCAAACGTTTGAAAAAGTAGAAGGAAATAGAAAGTACCTCGAAGGAAAATCAAAATACCTGGAAATAGATCTAAGAGCGAAAACTTACAAATTATTGGTCTATCCAAAAATCTAAATCAAAAAAAGAGCCTGAAAATTTCGTTCAGGAGATTATCTGGGAAAACTTTTCTAATATCGTAGATCAAGTAGACAAAACAGTCCTTAAAAGAATCAACAAAACAAGTTCAAAAAGGCTCCTAGAATTAAATCTTCAAGAAATAGCATACTAAATTCCAGAATTCTACACTAACTGGCAAGATATTACAAGTAACCATAATTAGGCATTTAAATATCAAGGTAGAACAATCACAATTATCCAGGGATTTTCAGTTTCAATATTAAAGGATTGAGGGATCAGGAAAATATTATTCTGTAGGACTAAACATCCTGGAATCAAGAGGTAACTACCCTGTACAATTCAGCTTATTCTTTCAGGGAAAAATATGAACTTTCAATGAAAAGAGTACTTACAAAATAAAAGACAATAACTAAACAGAAAATTCAATCTTAAAATTATAGACTCAAAAGATACATACAAAGATAAAAGTAAAGGGGGAAAAATGCTAATTAAGAATATAGAACTATGAGGCGGCTAGGTGACGTAGTGGATAAAGCACCAGCCTTGGAGTCAGGAGTGCCTGGGTTCAAATCCGGTCTCAGACACTTAATAATTACCTAGCTGTGTGGCCTTGGGCAAACCACTTAAACCCATTTGCCTTTCAAAAACCTAAAAAAAAGAATATAGAACTATACACTCTTTCAAGGGAAGAGAATACTTGTAACTCTTGAGAATTGTATTTAACTTTTAATAGACAAAAGAAACATACTTAGAGAGAGGGGATGTTCATGGGATGATCATGAAAGTGTTCAGACTTTAGACAATACCTCCATAAATGAAGGGAGATTTGGATATAAATGAGACATGAAGTGATAATGATTACAAGGTGGTATTTCTTATTGAGACAGAAGGAGGGAATGAGGTCTATACATAATTAAATTATGAAGTGATTTTACTTTTCTAGATACTTTAATTGGGGAGTTTGTAATACAATAGGGACAGAGGTTAAGAGTGTACTTAGAAAGGTAGGACATAAATAGATGAAGAAGTGATCTTGCCTTATTCCATTTAGTTTACAAGGGTTGGAGCGAAGGAAAGAGGGAGAGAATGTGCATGATATTTTGGTTGGGGACAGTTGTAGTATTATGGTTGGAGGGAGAATATATTTAGAACACTGCACATATAAAGAACAGGAAGCAATTTTTCTTTGCTTGATGCTTTGTCCATAATTGGAGGAAATGTGCTTAAATGGGGGAGGATAAATGGTTCATGAAATTAATTGACTTTGGATGATACTTTGGTTCATGAGGATAGTGTGTCCTTGGGGGGGTATTGAAAAGAGAATGTGCTATATAAATTGACTATAGTTTGACGTAATTTATGGCTTTTGTAATGTATATTTCTAGTGGGACAGAAAAAGGGAGCATATTTAGACAGTGACTATGAGGCAATACTGTTTATCAATTAAATAAGCAACCACCCCCTTAGAAAAGTAATTTTATCAGGACAGCTAAAAGTAGTGAATTTTGACAGAAAGATTGTTCATATTAGAAAGGATTAAAACAATAAAGCCATCATAAGGAGGAGTATACTTGGAGAAGACTAGGTATTAGCAGATAGATAATACCATTTGAAAAAGCACAAAGACCTATTATAGGGACTTCCAGGGCAGAGTCAAAATGGCAGCCTGAAGGTAACATCCTCCCAAAGTTTTGCCCTATATAACATTCAATGAAGCCTCTACACAAACATTAAAACTATAGATTCCACCACAAAAAGAGGAAAACAAGATCCCAAGTAAAGACTACATGAAGAATTTTCATTGAAGGTCTGTGTCTTCAAGGGAAAAAGGCAAATAAAGCCCAGGTATGTGGAAGAGCAGGAAAGCCAGAAGGAGGCTTCTAGACACAGAACAACCCAGGTCCTGGCAAATAGACAGCAGTCTAATTTCTAGCAGCTAGATAGCAGACAAGCAGCAAGGGTCCCACCCCCAGTCAAAATATGAGTCCTGGAAAAAACTGGGGCAACAGTCAGGACTGAATTAGGGGGAAAAAAACGCTGCACAGACACCTGCCCTTCATAAATAACATCTAGGCAAGCAATAGGTCAAGGACCAGACATTAATCCTGGCATAGAAAGCTCAAATATCAAAATGAGCAAAAAAAAAGAGAAAGAGTAACTAACCTTAGTTAGTAATATTTACAAAGCGATGATTTAAAAAAGCCTACACAGAAGGAGAAAGTAGAGACAATGTGCCTGCATGAGCGACCTCAAAAAATTTTATGAATTGGATTCAAATCTAAAACCTCATGGAAGAACTTTAAAAGGTTTAAAAAACGAAAGATGAAAAGGGAACAATGAAAATAAGAAATGAGAGCTCTGCATGAAATTATGAAAAAATTACAGAAAAATCAACTTCTTTAGAAGTAAAAATAACTACCTAGAAAAGAGATGCTATTCATCAAAAAGTAAAATTAATTAACTGGAAAAGGAAAAAGCTCAATGAAAAGTAAAATTAATATAAAATATAAAATAAAAATCTGGAAAAGGAAACACTAAAGCTAACTGAAGAAAATAAAACCCTAGAGATTAGAGTTGGACAAAAATAAACTAATAAATCTATGAGACACCAAGTTTCAATCAAACAAATTCAATAGCCTTAAAAAAAGTTAAAGAAAATATAAAGTACCTTTTAGGAAAAACAAATGAATTAGAAAATAGGTACAAAAGAGATAATTTACTTATTATTGATTTACCTGAAATCCTAGATCAAAAAATAAAGTCTGAAATATATTTTAAAGGGAATTATGTTGGAAAACTGTCTTAATAGACTTGGCTTGATGCTTTGGCTTTAATTGGAGGGAATGTACTTGGGGAGAGGTACAAACAATTTATGAAATGATTTGATTTTGCATGATGTTTTGCCTCATGAGGATTGTGTATCCATAGAGGGTACTTGAAAAGAGGGGACTTTATAAATCAATTATAAGTTGGTGTGATTAATGACACTTCAGAAATTTATTTCTCTTTTTAAAAAATTTATTTATGAGAATCATATTTCTAATGGGACCAAAGAAGGGAGTGCCTTTGTGATTACGAGGCAATGATGCTTATCAATTACTTAAACAATCAATCAATCAAAATTTCAGAATCTTATTTCTATCAGGACAGATAATAGGACTATAATTTGACAAAGGGCTAGATAGAAGACATGGTTAAAACAATGAAGACATTAAAAAGGACTATTTGATTGGAATGTTGAACATTAGTAGATAAATAGCAACAGATTAAAAGGTACCAGATCTGGGGTGGCTAGTTGGCATACTGGATAAAGCACCGGCCTTGGAGTCAGGAGTACCTGGGTTCAAATCAGGTCTCAGACTCTTAATAATTACTTAGCTGTGTGGCCTTGGGCAAGCCACTTAACCCCATTTGCCTTGCAAAGTCCTGAAAAAAAAGGTGCAAGATCTATTATAGTAGAGGGGGCATAGCGAGGGTGTGAACACTGAGTAAAGCTCTCAAAAGGTTTTACCCAGAGAGGGAATAGCATACATTTCCAATGGGTGTTACAATTTATTCTATCCTACAGAAAAGTACAGGAGGGGAGGGGAGGGGAGGGGAGGGGAGGGGAGGGAAGGGAAAGAAAAATGAAGAAGAAACTAATAAAAAGGTAGGTAAAAGTAAAAATATAAAAGTAAAGTTAAAAGATAAAATTTAAAAGAAAAATCCCTGATGAGAAGGACAAAGAGGAAAAGAAAGAGAAAGTATGAATCATAAAAGATAGTAGGGAGGAAAATACAGAATTAGCAAATTAGTACATGTGAATGGAATGAACTCTCCCATAAAATGGAACCCAATAGCAGAATGGATTAAACACCAGAATCCTACAATATGTTGTTTGTAAGAAACATATTTGAAGTAGACAGAAACATGGTTAAGGGTTGGAGCAAAATATATTATGCTTCAACACAAATGAAAACAAATCAGGATTATCAATCCTGATCTCGGACAAAGGAAAGGAAAAAATTGAAATTATTAAGAGATAAGAAATAAAACTAAATCTTCATAAAAGGTACCATAGGTAATAAAGTTATATTATTATTAAACATCTATGCATCAAGTGGTACAGCATGCAAATTATTAGAGAAGTTGAGTGAATTGCAAAGAGACTTAGGCAACAATCCTATAATCCTGGGGACCTCAACCTCTCTCTCAGAATTAGATTAATTAGAAGAAAATAAACAAGAAGAAATTTAAGAAGGTGAATAAAATGTTAGAAAACCTAGATATGACAGACCTTGAAGAAAACTGAATAAGGATAGAAAAGAATATAATTTTTTTCTTTGCAGTTCATGGGATGTATACTAAAATTGACCATGTCCTAGAACATAAAAACCTTACAATCAAACACAGAAAAACAAAACTATTAAATACATGTTTTCAGGTCATGATGAAATTAAAATTATATTTAATTAAGGGCCATGGAAAGATAAACAAAAAATTAATTGAAAAAAAACTAATTTTAAAGAATGAGTGGTTCAAACAAGAAATCATAGAAATCATAGAAATAATCAACATTTTTACTCCTATAAAATGCCACCAATACATCATACTAAAATTTATGGAATATGTCCAAAGCAAGTTTATGGGGAAATTGCATATCTCTATATGCTTTTCTGAATAAAATATAGGAGAAGATCAGTGAATTGTGTATGCAACTTAAAAAAGCCATAATGAGAACAAATTAAGACTCCCAAATTAAATATCAAATTAGAAATTCTGACAAGGGAGAGATTAATAAAATTGAAAGCAAGAAAACCATTGATCTAATAAATAAAACTAAGTGTTAGTATTATAAAAAAAATCAATAAAATAGGTAAATCTTTGGTTAAACTGATTGAAAAAAAACAAATAACAATTTGTAATTACCAGTATCAAAATTGAAACATGTGAACTCACTACTAATGAGGAAGAAATTAGAGATAAGACAGAGCAATTATGTCTGAGTCGAATGAATATTTACAAAATATGAACTAACAAAATTTGTAATAGAATAAGAACAATACTTTAGTAACTCCTTTTGGGGAAAAGAATTTGAAGAAACAATTGATAAACTTCTGGAAGAAAAAGTTTCAAAGTCCAGATGAATTTACAAGTTAATTCTATCAAACAGTTCAGGAGCAATTAATATCAATTCTACAAAAACTATTTTTAAAAAGTAAGATAAAAAGGAGTTCTGACAAATTCCTTTTATGTCCCCATTATGGTGCTGATATCTAAACCAAGAAGAACCAAAAAAGACAAAGAAAATTACACATCAATCTTCCTAAAGAACATAAATGCAAAATCTTAAATAAAATTTTAGCAAAAAGATGTCAGCAAGTTGTTACTTATAATACATCCTGATCAGGTGGGATTTATACCAAGGAGGCAGGGACGGTTGAATATTAGAAAACATTGAACATAATTGAATATATCAATAAAAAATAGGAAATAATATTATTATCTCAATACATGCTGAAAAAGTTTTTGACAAAATCAACATCCATTCATATTAAAACCCTAAAGAGTATAGAAGTAAATGGAGTTTTCCTTAAAATAATAAACAGTATCTATCTAAAACCTACAACAAATATTCTGTGTAATATGGATAGACTAGGAGCAATTCCAGTAACATCAAGAGTGAAACAAGGATGTTCATTATCATAATTAATATTCAATATAGTATTAGAATATTCAATATAATATTCAAAATACAATATTCAGCATGGCATTAGAAATTTTAGCTTTAGCAAAAAAGAGGAGAAAAAGACATCGAAGGAATTAAAATATTCAAAGAGGAAACAAAACTTTCACTTTTTTTCAGATGATAAGATGGTATTCTTAGAGAACCCAGAAAATCAACTGAGTGAAATATTGTTAGCAATAGCAAAAGTGGAAAAAATATTGTAGGAACTTCTGTCATAGACTTAGGATAAAGAAATCTATCCATCCGGAAGACGGAATTGAGTTTACTTTCTTTTTTTTCTCCCTTTATTTTTCTTGAGGTTTTTCTTTCTTTGTGTGTGTGTGGGGGGGTAGTTTACACCATGACTATTGTAATAATGTTTTTCATGGCTAAACATTTTTAACCTTCACCAAGTGCCTTGTGTTGGGAGGAAGGGAGAGAATTTGAAATTCAAGTCATTGAAAGTAAATTTTGAAACTTGCTTTTGCATGTAGCTAGGGGAAAAATTTTTTTTAAGATAAAATAGATAAACTAAAAAAAACCAACAACTACTTGAAACAATTAGCAACTTCAAAAAAGTGGCAGGCTATAAAAACAAATCCACATAAATCATCAGCATTTATATATATGAACAAGAGTAAGAGATAGAAAGAGAAATTCCATTTAAAGTAACTCTAGGCATAAAATACTTGGGGAACTATTTCCAAGACAAACCCCCAAATTATGCAAACAAAGTTACAAAATTATTTTCACACAAATAAAGTCATATCTAAACCATTGAAGAAACATGATTTTCTCATGTTTATACCTACCTAATGTAATAAAAATGACAATTTATTTAATCCATTGCCAATCAAACTATCAAAAAGCTATTACATAGCTTGAAAAAATACCACAATGCATCTGGAGCAACAAAAGGTCAAGACTATCAAGGGAACTGATGAAAAAGTTGCAAAAGAATGTGATGTAGATATCAGATCTAAAACTATATTATATAGTGGCAGTCAGCAACTTCATATTTTTGGTTAAGAATTAGAGTATTGGACCAGTGGATTACAACAAATACAAACAATAAATGACTATAGTAATCTGTTAGATAAGTCCAAAGATATTAGCTTCTGGGATAAGAACTCATTATTTGACAAAAACTTCTAAGAAAAGAGGAAATTGCTATGTTAAAAATTAGGCATAGGCCCATATCCCACACTATATACCAAAATAAGATCAAAATTGGTATTGGATTTAAACATAAAGATCATAGACCAGTTAAGAGATTAAGAAATACTCTATTTGTTGAATCTACAGAGAGGGGAGAAATTTATGACCAAATAAGAAATAGAGAACATTTTGAAATGCAAAATGTATGATTTTAAGCAATAATTAATAAAAAAGTTATTGTACTAATAAAACCATTGCAAACAGGATCTAAAGGAAAACAGAAAGTAGGGAAACAATTTTTCAGTTGAGGTTTCTGACAAAAGTCTCATCTCTAACATATATAGGTTTTATAAAATTTAGAAGATTCTAAGTCATTCCCCCAATTGATCAATGATCAAAGGATGTGAATAGGCAGTTGAAGAATTGTTGAAGAAATTAAAGCTATCTATCTATCTATCTATATATCTATAAAATTATGAAAAATTGCTCCAAATCATTATTGCTTAGAGAAATGCAAATAAAGCAACCATAATATACCACTTCATACCTATTAGATTGGCTAAAATTCCAATAAAGAAAAATGACAAGTGCTGGAGAAGATGCAAGAAAACTGGGAATTTAATGCATTGTTGGTGCAGTTGTGAATTAATCGAACTATTCTGGAGAACAATTTGTAACTACGCCCAAGGAGCAATAAAACTGTTCATGCCCTTTGACTTAGCAATACCAATACTAGGCTATGTTCAAAAGAATTCACAAAAGTAAAAAAAAAAGTCTCACAAATTCAAAAATATTTATAGTAACTTCTTGTAATGGCAAAGAATTGGATATTGAGGGTATTCCCATCAATTGAGGAATGAATGACCATGTTATGCTATATGAATGTTATGGAGTAGTATTGTTCTATAAGAAATCATGAGTGATAGTACTTTAGGAAAGCATGGAATGAATTGCAGGATCTGATGCTGATCAAAGAGAACAGAACCAAGAAAACATAACATTGTGGGGTTGATCAACTATGATGGATACAGCTCCCCTCAACAATTCAGAAATCAAGGACAACTCTGTGAGATGTGTTTTGTACAATGCCATCTACATCCAGAGGTATGAGGGAAACCCAAAACCACGTCCTCTGAATGTTTACTATGATCATTTTTAAAACACTTTTTTATGATTTTCCTTCCTAACTCATGATATTTTTCCCCATGAATACTAATTCCTCTTATACAAAATGACTAATATGCAAATTTTTGTTGTTGTTTGCCCTTCATTCTAGAAGAAAACTATGTCATCAGAGAAATGATGCTATGACATGAACATCAATTGGATTTGAATGGGGAGGATACTTTGCAGAACCAACAGTTTCATTTTCTTCTCCAGCACCATCTGGGTCCAGTGTCTAGATATGAATCAGGATGACTGGAGATGGCCCTGAATGCATGGCAATCTAGGTTAAGTGACATGACCAGGGTCATACAACTAGTATGTGTCAAGTCTCTGAGGCTGGATATTTGAAATCAGATTCTCCTGATGTCAATGCTGGTGCACTTCCCCATCTAATTGTCTCTAGATGTAAATAGGTAAATATATTTAAGATAAATGCACATATACAACTTTTATCAGTTGACCACCTGGGGGGGAGGGTAGGGAGGATGGTAGAAAAATATGTAACTTATAAATTTACAAATGGATGAATGTTGAAAATATACATTATCTTATGATTTCCTCTGCCCCTCTGAACGTAGATGGAAATGTACATAACAGATCTTCCAGAGCTGTCCTTGATCTCTGAACTGTTGAAGGTAGCTGCATCCATCATAATGTTAATGTGTGCAATGAATTCCTGGTTCTGTTTTCTGTGCTCTAAATTAAGCTATCAAATTAAAAAATCATTTATGAAAGGTCTTCTTTGTGCAATTGAAATTTGGGTAACATAAAGGCAAAATGTCCTACTTTCTACATAGAGACATTAAAATAAGTACTTCAGAGATTAACAAAAAATCCATTGCATATGGAAAGAAAGCCAAATACTTTAGTCTTCCCTGACAATTCAAGACTCTACTCACTTTTTCTGTAGTCACCTTTCCTAGATTTTCTCTGACATTTCATGTTTTCTTAATTAAATTTTAACCAATAACAAGTATTCATCACATGCCATGATTTCTTGTCTTTGTGTGTTTCCTGATAACATTATTCTCAGCTTTGCATATTCATCATGTCCATGTCTCACCTCATCCCTTCCCCCTGAACCTGCCTGTGAAATTCTTATATGTAATTTTTAAAAATAAACCAAACAATCAAAAGTCTTTTGACTATTTCCATCACTTTTTCCTGCATCTTATTAATGATTCTGGGAATACTGTTTGTATGAAATTTTATTAAGCTCTAGAATTAGAATTTTAGAGAAATTTTATGAAGGAATATGATGACACTAACTCCTATTGGAATACTATCCTGTAGTAACAAAAATGAATTTGAGAAAAATCTATAATACAAAGAATATTACATAGTTAGATTTCTTTTTAAATAAATAAATAGTGACCTACACATAATCTATGCTATATGATTTGTGTTGGAATATTGTCATAAAACTCATAGCCAGGAATGTGGCAGCCAGGATTCCTGGTCAATTAAAAGGGGAAAAAACTCTAATCTGATTGAGTATAAGGTATAGAATAAGACTGAAACTCAACTCTGCTTCACTGAATACCAATTCTCTTCTGGAAGATTAAAAAAGAAGTTGTGAATACTGAATTTTTCATACCTACTTGACTAATGAGGATATTTTCACCAGAAAAACATCTGTGTTTTTCTCATACTTTCTGAACGGAACAGTAACATAGGTGATTCTATTAGTTAGAAATAAATATCTCAAGAGATTTGCTTCTTTAGTAATGGTTAGGGATATATCCTAAATGATTTTCACAATATTTCTTAGTTCTACTTCTTACCAGTCCAGTAGGGTAGAATCATAGAACAGACTTCTGTTACTTTTCCTCTTGGGGGATAACTGACCTTCTTAACCTTGGTTGATCAATATTCATATTCTAAAAAGTATATTACATGGTAATGAAAATCTTAGCCTGTAAAGGAGTAAAACCAAACTGGAGACTTTAAGGGCAGAGCCAAGATGGTGGCATGAAGCTAATCTACTCCCTGAGCCATTCCTTGCTGAAGATAAATGAAGCTTCTACTCTGGCATTCACACTACAGACCCCACCAAGTAAAAGAGATGATTCAAAGAAATTTTCAACTGTAGACATCATGGAGGATCTTCAGTGAAGGTTTGTCTCTTGGAGGGAAGAAAGGTAAGTAAATCCTAGGAGGCAGGAGAGTGGGAAGGCCAGCAGGAGCCTTTTAGCCACAGTGCAATCCAAGTCCCAACAGCATAATATTCATAATAATCATAATAATAATAATAATAAACAATGGTCCTGCCAGCTAGATAGCAAGCCAGCAGGGAGGAGGATACCAACCCCAAACAACGTCTGAACACTTAAAACACCAGGGTAAAAGACAGAATTGGGTCAGGACTAATCCTCTGTTAAGTCAGAACCTAGAAATAAAGGGGGAAACAAACCTCTGCAAAGGCAAGGTGTGGACTACAAAGGCAAAATCTTGGGCCAACAACAAGCCAGGGATAAGACCCAGACCCAACTAAATAAAATTTTGGATCTATACTCCATATAGCCTGGAGCATAACTACAACAACAACAAATATGAGCCAAAAAGCTAAAAGAATGCTCACTATAGAAAAGTACTTCACAGATAAATATGGCAGCAATTCCAAGTCTAAAGAAGAAGCTATGAAAAATTATTCACAGAAAGAATCAAAACAGTGTATGAATTGGACACAAATACAAAACCTCATTGAAGAGCTTAAAAAAGAATTTAAAAATCAAAGAAGAGGGGGTGGCTAGGTGGTGCAGTGGATAAAGCACCGGACCTGGAGTCAGGAGTACCTGGGTTCAAATCCAGTCTCAGACACTTAATAATTACCTAGCTGTGTGGCCTTGGGCAAGCCACTTAAGCCCATTTGCCTTGCCAAAAAAAAAACCTTAAAAAAATCAAAGAAGAGAGGAAGAAGAAAAATGGAAAAAAGAAATGAAAATCATGCAGGAAAATTGTGACAAGTTGACCAAAGAAATAAACTCCATTAAAAGTAAAAATAACCAACTGGAAAAGGAAAAAAAGAAGATAATTGAAGAAAAAAATCCCCCCAAATTAGAATTGAACAGTTAGAAACTAGTAAATCTACAAATCTACTAAAAGATTCCATCAAACAAAATTAAAAGATTGAAAAAAATGAAGAAAATATAAAGTACTGTCTAGGGAAAACTAATGACCTGGAAAACAAATCCAGAAGAGGAAATCTATGAATCATCAGACTACCAGAAAGCCTGGACCAACAAAAGAACTTGGAAAATATTATGCAGGAAATTATAAGGGAAATCTGCCCCAATCTACTAGAACAAGATCATATAACAATTAAAAGAATCCAATGAACTCCTTCAGAAAGAGATCCCCAGGATAAAAACTTCAAGGACTGTAATAGTCAAATTCCAGATACCTGAAATAAAAAAGAATATTGCAAGCACCAAAAAAAAACAACCCAAAAACAATTCAAATAAAAAGGGAACACAATCAGACTAACACAGGACCTATCAACCTCAAAACTGAATGAAGATAAGAACTGCAATAACATATTTAGGAGAACTAAGGACCTGGGATTACAACCAGGAATGTCCTACATTGCAAAATTCAGCTTATACTGTCAAGAAAAAAAGATGGATGTTCAATGAAATGCAGGACTTACAGAACTTCCTGACACAAAGAGCAGAACTGAACAGAGAATTCAATCATCAAATATATGAATGAGGAGTTACATTTAAATAAAAGGATCAATGAAAAAGGGACCAATAAAACCAAAATTGTTTTAAACAAATATAGGTCCTTTAACTAAAAGGGAACAATTCTAATTCTTCATAACTTTACTTCTCTAAGAAAAATTAGAGGGTAGTATATAATTGAAAAGAATGAATCTAAAGACTAAAACCCAGGAAGAAAAAGAAAAAGTAAGCTTCAAGCAGGGGTGTTAACATTAACTTAAGTGTCTCATTATTCTTTGATTCACTTTAATCATTTTTAAGCACATTGTCTAATGTGGACATCATAAACTGCAAGGACCTGAGACAGTGTCTCTGAAACTTTCAATGATTTGTAAAATTCTCAGGTGAGAATTCCAGGGTCTCCCAGAAATTAAAAATCTGATAGATTCTTACAGTTAATTAGATCAGCCTCTTGTGCTTCATTTAACAAGCAGGAAAGTACCCTGGGAGGGGGGGTAGGTAAAGTGTGAAAGAAAAATAAACCAGGTAGGAGGGGCATAAATAGTTCAATAAATGATATGGCTTTGGATGATTCTTTGACTTGTGAGGAAGATTGTGCATACTTGAAACATACTTGAAAAGGAGATATGGTAAAAATGATTATAATTATAATTTGTTGCAATTTGAGTCAATGCTGCTTATCAAGTAATCAAGTAAACAATTTATGATGATATGGTTTTAGCAATCGGAGCTTATCAAGTAATCAAATAATCAAACTGTGAATATACATGATTAATAATATTAGAGAACCAAGGGAAGATGTATAAAATTTATAAGTTTAGAGGGAAAGAAGAGAGAACGTGAATTCTGAGTAAATTCTATTCAATAGATTTAGCCCAGTGAGGGAGTAAGATACATTCCCACTTGGGTTTGAAAATGTAACTTAATATACAGGGAATGGGGGGAGCAGTGAATGGGAAATATAAGAGAAGAAGGGATTGAAAAAAAGCGAAGGAAGGGGAAAAGTAGTAAAATTTTGGTGAAGAGGAATAAGATAAAAGGAAAGAAATAAATATAATTGTAGAAAGATTTGCATGGAAGGAAATACAATTAGTAATCTTAATTGTAAATGGGAGTGAGATGAACTATCCCATAAAATGGATGCAGATAGCAGAATGTATTAAAAACCAGAATCCTACAATATATTGTTTACAAGAAATACATCTGAAGCAGTGAGATACACACAAGGCTTAAGGTAAAAGTTTGGAACAAAATGTATTATGTTTCAGTGGAAACAGAAAAAAAAATTCGTTAATGCTTCTATTCTCAGACAAAGTAAAAGCAAAAATCAATCTCATTAAAAGGCATAAGGAAGGAAACTACATCTTCTTAAATGACACCATTGGCAATGAATCTATATAACTACTAAATATGTATGCATCTATTTGTATAGCATCCAGATACTTAGAAGAAATGCTGAGTGAATTACAAGGAGAAATAGATAGCAAAACTTTTATAATGGGAGACTTCAATCTCCCTCTCTCATAACTAGATATATCTAACAACAAAATAAACAAGGACATTCAGAAGGGGAATGAAATCTTAGAAAACTTAGATATGATAGACCTCTGGAGAAAATTTAATGGGAATAGAAAAGAATATATCTTTTTCTTGGCAGTACATGGCACCTTCACCAAAATTAACAGTGTCCCAGGACACAAAAAATTTAAAGTGAAAGTGAAATGCAGAAAGGCAGAAATAATAAATATAAACTTCTCAGTATGATGCAATAAAAACTATATGTAATAAAGCATGAGGGAAAGATAAGCATTAATTGGAAATTAAATAACTTTATCTTAAATAATGGGTGAATCAAACAACAAATAATGGAAATAATCAACAATTATATGCAAGAAATTAATAATAATGAGTCATCATACCAAAATTTATGGGATGCAGCAAAAGCAGTTTTGAGGGAAAACTTTATATCTCTAAATGCTATATGAATAAAATAGAGAAAGAGGAGATCAATAAACTGGGTATGCAACCAAAAAAAGCTAGAAAAGGAACAAATTAAACAAGCCCCAATTAAATATGAAATTAAAAATTCTTAAAAATCAAGGGAGAGATTAATAAAATGGAAAGCAAGAAAACTATTGACCTCATAAATAAAACTAAGATTTGGTTTTATGAAAAAGCTAATAAAATAGACAGACGTCTGGTTCATCATATCTAAAAAAGAAAGATGATAAACAAATTACTAGTATCAAAAATGAAAAAGGGCAATTGAAGAGATGATTCAGATCTACTTTCCCAAAATATATGCCAATAAATTGAACTACTTGAGAAAAATGGATGAATATTTATAAAAATACAAACTTCCCAGATTATCAGAAGAGGAAATAAAATACTTAAATAACCTCATTTCAGAAAAAAGAAATTGATGAAATCATCAATAAACTCACTAAGAAAAAGTCTCCAGGTCAACGTGGATTTACAAGTAAATTCTACCAAACATTTAAGGAAAAATTAGTTGCTATTCTACACAAACTATTTTAAAAAGTAGGAGTGGAAGGAGTTCTGCCAAAGTCACTTATGACACCAACATGGGGCTGATATCTAAACCAAGAAGAACCAAAACAAAGAAAATTATAGACCAATCTCACTAATGAATATTGATGCAAAAATTTTAAATACAATCTCAGCAATGCGACTACAGCAAGTTATTACCAGGATAATACACCATGATTAGGTTGAATTTATACCAGACAGGCAGCGATTTTTCAATGTTAGAAAAACACTCAACCTAATTAAATGTATCAATAGTAAAACTATCAGAAATTATATGATTATCTCTATAGCAGCTGAAAAAGCCTTTGATAAAAATACAACATCCATTCCTCTTAAAAAAGTAGAAAGTTTAGGGGCGGCTAGGTGGCATAGTGCATAAAGCACCAGCCATGGAATCAGGAGTACCTGGGTTCAAATCCGGTCTCAAACACTTAATAATTATCTAGCTGTGTGGCCTTGGGCAAGCCACTTAACCCCATTTGCCTTGCAAAAAATAAACCTAAAAAAAAAGTAGCAAGTTTATGGATAAATTGGAGCTTTCCTTAAATAGTATCCATCTAAAACCATCAATAAATATTATATTTAATGGGAATAAATTCAAATCATTTCCAATAAATTCAGTGGTGTCAATTATCACTATTATTATTCAATATAGTATTGAAAATGGTAGCAGTAGCAATAAGAGAGGAAAAAGAAATTGAAGGAATCAGAATTGGCAATGAGGAAGCGAAAATTTCACTCTTTGCAAATGATAAAATGGTATACCTAGATAACCCGAGAAATATCATCTAAAAAACTCCTTGAAACAATTATCTAATTCAGCAAAGTAGAAGTATATAAAATAAACCTATATAAATCATCAGCATTTCTATATATAACCAGCAAAGGCCAAGAACAAGAGGGAGAAAGAGAAATTTCATTTAAAATAACTATAGACATTAAATCCTTGGGAATCTATCTCCCAAGACAAATTCAGAAACTGTATGAATACAATTATAAAGCTCTCCTCAGCCAAAAAAAGTCAGATCTAAGTAATTGGAAAAATGTCCAATTCTGGTGGTTAAGAAGAGCTAATATAATAAAAATGACAATTCAACCCAAATTAAATTACTTATTCAGTGCCATGCAAATGAATCGAACTACCAAATTACTTCACTGACCTAGAAAAAAACAGGAACAAAATTCATCTGCTGTAACAAAAGGGAAAGAATAACAAGGGAACTGATGAAACAAAGTGTAACAGAAGGTGGCCTAGCTCTACCAAATCTAAAACTGCAATATAACGCAGCAGTCATCAAAACTGCCTGGTACTCATTAAGTTATAGAGTAATGGATCAGTGGATTGCAATAGGCTTATGAAAAACCACAGTAAATGATTACAGCAATCTACTATATTTTTATTAAGTATTTTTTTGTTTTGTTTTGTTTTGTTTTGCAAGGTAATGGGGTTAAGTGACTTGACCAAGGCCACACAGCTAGGTAATTATTAAGTGTCTGAGGCCTGATTTTCACTCAGGTACTCCTGACTCCAGGGCCGGTGCTCTATCCACTGTACCACCTAGCTGCCCCAGCAATCTACTATTTGACAAGTCCAAAGACTGATGGCTTTGAGACAAGAAAGGCTGATGACTCTGGAACAATAATTCACAATTTGACAAAAAATTTTGGGAAAACTGGAAAATAGTATGGTAAAAACTAGGTATAGATCCACACCTCTATAGTCTGTACCAAAATAAGGTCAAAATGGCTATACAGGATTTAGACACAAAGAGAGATACCATAGATAAATTAATAGACAAAAAAATCTATCTGATCTATGGAAAATGAATAAATTTACGGCCAAACAAGTATTAAAGAACATTATAAACTGCAAAATGAATAATTTTGACTATATTAAATTTAAAAGTTTTTGCACTAATACAATCAATGCTGCCAAAATTTGAAGAAAAGCAGAAAGCTGTGGAACAATCTTCACAACTAGTTCTGATAAAGGTCTCATTTCTAAAATATAATATCAAATTGCATCAAATTTATAAGATCATAAGTCATTCCCCAATTGAAAGATGATCAATGGATATGAACAGAAAGTTTTCAAATGAAGAAATCAAAGCCACATATAAGGTTTGGCTAGGTGATGCAGTGGATAGAGCACCGGCCCTGGAGTCAGGAGGAACTAAATTCAAATCTGACCTCAGACAATTAATAATTGCATAGCTGTGTGACCTTGGGCAAGTCACTTAACCCCACTGCCTTGCCAAAACCACCCACAGAAAAACTATATATAATCATATGAAAAAATGCTCCAAATAGCTATTGATTAGGGAAATGCAATTTAAAAAAACAATGAGGTATCATCTCACACCTAATAGATTAGACCATGTAAGAAAAAGGAAAGATGGTCAATGTTGGAGAGGGTATGAGGGAATTTGCACATTGATTCATTGCTGGTCAAGTTGTGAATGGATCCAACCTTTCTAGAGAGCAATATGGAGATATGCCCAAAAAGGCATTATAACTGTTCATACACTTTGACCCAGCAATTTTTTTTTACTTTTTTATGCTATATTATCCCCAACCAGAGGAAGAAAAACCAATACAAATCAAATCATTTTTTTACCAATTGCATGTAGAGACAATTCTCAATTTTCTTTTGTGTAAAATTTCATCCTTCCTTCCCTCCCCTCCTCCATCCCAAAGATGACAAGCAATTTGATATGGTTTATATATGCACAATCATGTTAAATTTATTTCCATATTATTATTATTATTATTATTATTATTTTAGATTTTTCAAGGCAATGGGGTTAAGTGGCTTGCCCAAGCCCACACAGCTAGGTAATTAATAAGTGTCTGAGGCCAGATTTGAACTCAGGTACTCCTGACTCCAAGGCCAGTGCTCTATCCACTGTGCCACCTAGCCGCCCCTCCATATTATTATAATAACAATGTTTGTCCTTTATTATAAAAGACCCTGATGACATCAGGGAAGTGATGCCATGACAAGAATTTGAATTATATTTGAGTGAAGGGGTTCTGTGCTAAGTTACCAGCTTCACTTTGTCCTACTGAGCCATCTGAGGCCAATGACCAGAAATGAATCAGATTGAATGGAGATGTCCCTAGATCTGAAGCAATCAGGTTTAAATTATTGGCCCAGTGTCACACAACTAATAAGTGTCCAGTTTCTAAGGCTGGATTTAAACTTCTGTCCTCCTGACTCCAAGGCCAGCACTCTATCCACTGTGCCAACTAAATTGTCCCTATTTTCATATTGCTGTGGAAAGAATTAGAACAAAAGCAAAATGACATGAAAAAGAGAAAAAATAGTGAAAATAATATAGTTTGATTTTCATTCAGAGTCTATAGTTCTTTTTCTGAATGTGGATGACATTTTCCATTGCAAGCAATAATGTCTTTTTAAAAGGAAAAAAAGAGAATAAGAATTTGTGATTGGGATCTAGTTGAGGGAAAGAGAAGATCAGTGAAGATGAAAATTCCATGAAGCAGAGAATATTAGTACAAACATAATCCCTTTCACTTATCACTCTAATCTTGGTAAAGTGTGCATAGGAAGAAAAGAACGAAAAAATATAAAATAGTAAGATAGAGAAAAATATACAATTAATAGACATAACTTACTGTGAATGGAAGCACATCAAAAAATGGAAGAGATTAACCAAATGAATTCAGAAATAGAATCCAACATTACATTGTATTTAAGAAACAAACTTGAAGCATAAAGAATCACATGGAGTCACAATAAGAAGTATAAGGAAAAAATTCATTTTATCTGAAGTATAATCAGCAGTTTTAACCAAGACATCAAAGAAGGCAACACCTAAAATAAATTTGATTAAAAAAGAAAAGTTGTGCAATGACCCAGCTACTTCAATTCTAGGACTTTATGCAGAAGAAACTGTAAAAAAAATATGTTCCAACATATTCACAGCAGCTCTTTTTGGACTGGCAAAGAATTGGAAAGTGAGGTGATGCCCATCATTTGGGGAACTGCTAAAAAAGTTATGGTACATTATGCTATGGAATATTACTATTGTATAAGAAACCATAATTGGTCAGACTCTAGAGAAGTATGGAATGACTTATGGGATTTGATACTGAGCAAAGAGAGTAGAGCCAAGAGAACAATGCACAACAACATTATGAGATGAACAACCTTGATGGAAGCAGCTTCTCTCGACAGTCCAGAAAGCTAGAACAACTATATTACTGGTAATGGTCTATGTTATCCCCAACCAGAGAAAGAAAAATCAAAACAAACCAAAACACACAGAAAAAAAAAAAAAACATCCCCACTGAGTCTGATGAACACTTTATAACAATTATCTCTTATCTATCTCTTTTCATTAATTCTAATTCCTTCTGCCAAAAATTACTAATTTGTAAATATGTCTAACAATATGTTTACTCAGGGGAGGGGGATTGGAAGAAAGGATGGAGGGAAATTTTGTAACTTAGAAATATGCATGAGCAAATGGATGAAAATTAAAAAAATAAATTTAAAAAATTAGCCTAAAAAACAAAACAGGAAATGGTAAGTCACTTCAGTGTCTTTGCCAAGAAAAACCCTAAATGGGATCATAAAGAGTCTGCTACAACTGAGCAACTTTATCAACAGTAATTGCAACAACAATAACAGTAAATGATGATGATAATAGCACACACCTCCCAGAGTTGTGAAGATAAAATGAGATAATAATTTTAAAGTATTTGGCACAGTACCTGGCAAGTAATAAGATAAAATAAGTTTTCTCTGTTAACATTATTAATCAAATTTATAATAATAATCTAGAAGGATGTTTCTAGTTCTACAAACCCATAATTCTAAGACAGAGAATAAAGATTGTATTTCTAAGCAGCAATTTCTCTAACCTTCAGAATATAACTTGTGCTTGATATGGAAACTTGTTTCAATTCTATCCATGCAAAAGCCCTGTATCAGCCAAATTCAAGCCCAAGAACTCCCTTCCTGTAATTTAACAATAATTTGTTTAATTAGTAAGTTATTTATAAATGGTTGCCATCAAACTCATTAATTGCACTCAAGTGTTTATCTAAATGGGTTAAACAATATGGGGCATGTTCTCAGAGACAAAATCCCAGATGAACTGGTTTCCACACTAATAGTCAAAACTGTTGGAAAAAACTTACTTTTTAGCAATTTATCTTTTCTTCATATTTTCTCAATCAATTCCTAGTGTACTTTAAATTTACCAGGCAGTTGCATAACCCTATGCTTTCTTTTAGCCATAAAGCCTTGGTTGATCACATTCAAGATTTATTTTTGCTTCAGTAGTCTGTATTTAATGATATATAAAATATTCAGTCTAAAGAGGAAAAAAAAAACTTGTTTGGCCAAAGTAATGCTCCACAGTGCCAGTGTTGACTCATGAATCACATTATGAATCCTCAGTTATGAGATTAGAAGTCTCAAATTTTTAGGTTTCATGTGATTATAACAGAATTTTCAAAACAAGAAATATAAGAAAAATTAGAAGTTTAAATTTAAAACCATATTTGTGAATTTACCCAGTGTTCTGAATAAAATAAAGTCAAATAATTTTCCTAGCAGAATAAGAGAGGGCAGTGACCTGAACACTCTAACTTAACGATTGAAAGCATAAAAATTGAGTAGATGAAGAAAATTTGTACTAGTCAAGTACTCGCACACTAACACATATAGGGATTCAAATATAATTATGTGCATGTATATATATGTACATACAATTATACATATTAGATAATGCAGAATTCTTTTGTTCTATCACAATTGAATAAGTGATATGGGTTAATAGGTTTTAGATCTCTATATCTTAATATGAATAGATAGCTATAGATTTGCTTATTTCCATCTTATCTAAGTGTATATATATATATATATATATATATATACAAATTGTCCATATCAAATATGTATATATGTATATTTACGTAACTATATGGCTATACAATTATTCACATATATTTATTTACATATAATATATGCATATATATATATATATATATATCATGGTTTATACCTTTGTTCTTTTTGAACAACATTGTGAATAATTCCCTAAATATATGATTTATATATATATATATATATATATATACATAAATTTATCTATGTATGTATAACTTTATATAGCAAATATATCTTAGACAATATGTTACATTGAAAATTAATCAGGACCAGAATTCAATGTGATAAAACCAAATAGAGCAAGCAGAATTATAGTGTGGAACTATTTATTAGAAATTTTTGCTGACTGCCTTCAGAAAAATGTCCAATTAAATAAAGAAAAAGATATTTTAATCTGATGAGAATGGACAACAAATGAAGCACAGACCTCTTGTCCTACTTGTATTCTTACAATATTATAAGAACTTATGGATGTTCTATAGTAAATTTAATGGATACCTTATTATAAATGAATGGAACTATGCAAACAATAACTGAAAAGGCTGGGCAGACATGGATTATAATTGAAAGTATGCATCTTTTAAGGAAATTCACAAATTCCTCACATCAATGTTCCAGTGTAATACTGAGTTGTGTTTATATTCTTTTTGAGTATTTTAACATTTTAAAATAGAAAATAGTTTTCATTTATTCTGAATATGCTCATAGCCTGCATGGAGAAGCAAAGGAAGAGTGTATGTAATAGCTTCCTTAAATGTTATGTACTATCCTTTGACATTTGTTTTATTAATGTAAAAGGCGAAACATATATAGATTACAAATTTACACAGTAAACTTTTGTCCTTTTAATTCATTTTAATTTAGTGGTATTGGGGCAATGCAATGCCAAGAAAAATAGTAGCTACTTTACCAGATATGAAATTTCTAATGACTTTAAATGCTATTTTGGCTGGTGCCCATGAAGAAGACAGAAGAAGATGCCAGCAAGTAAATCCTTGTCTTTATTTTTAGTGTCATTTCATGAAAGAAGACAAAGATAGCATTTTTGAAACATATGGGAGAAAAAGATAATGGAAAATATCTTCTGGGTTTAATAAAATGAACAATGTATTTTAGCTAGAGAACGTATTTATGTTTTCTTTATTCAGTTCAAATAATCTCATTAAAAACTTTAATTGATAAGTAATTTATTTTCCACAGGGAAAAATGAATTAGGTGTGTATAAATAAATAAATATATATATATATATATATGTGTATATATATACATATATATATATATATATCCAACAGCACTCATTTATCATATAATTAAAGGACAATATGAGTCAAAGAATATGAATCCAAAAGATTAGGAATAACTTTAAACTCTTTCCACCAAGTCAATTAAAATTTATTTGTAATTTAATTGATGTTTTAAGGATTTTTCTAGAGATTAAATAAAATTTCTTTAGTCCTATAGCTAGCAAATATCGAAATAGGATACATACCCAAGTCCTCCTGATTTCAAATTCAACACTATTCATTATTTCACAATTCCTCTCAATTAGGAAACTTAAAATTTTAACTATATTTTTTCGTGGGTTCTTGAATTGGCCACTCACACCTGTAATATAGAGCAACTATTCTCATTCTCTCTCTGCTCTCACTCACTCTCTACAGACTGAACTCATAATGACATGTCTGGGTTCTCAGGAAAGGACTGCTACCAAATGGTTATAAATCACACAGACTCAGTGAATTGTGATAAGCATTTTTGGAGCAGAATATATTTCCCTGCTAACTAGTTCAATTCCCTAATGTTTATATATGAACTTCTACTTACACAAAACCAGTCACTCAACTTATTGACATTTTTAAATCCTAAATGTAACCATTAACTAAATGATACGACAAAAGAAATTATAATATCAAAGATACTCACAAATTAAATACTCGAACAATACATATTAAACTTTTCAAATATAAACCTGAATCATATTGTCCCACCATCACATTTGACATGTTATGAATTCATACACACACACATACACATATACATACTATCCTGAACAGCAAGAGTTAAGCAATTCCAAATTTTTTATGACTATAAATTTCCTTTTCCCAACATCTCTTAATAATGAACTGTAAAAATTCTAGGGGGAATAAAACACTCTGCTTTGAACTGATGTTCCTACTGAGTTAACACACATTAGGTGTACTACACTAATTACTTTATTGAAGCAAAATGTATACCACTGTTAGAGGATTAGAGAAAATTTATAAAATATAAATTTATGGACTGTCA
Organism: Macrotis lagotis; assembly: GCF_037893015.1. NCBI lineage: Eukaryota > Metazoa > Chordata > Mammalia > Peramelemorphia > Peramelidae > Macrotis > Macrotis lagotis. The sequence goes on from NC_133666.1 coordinate 484,276,972, forward strand.
TGATGATAGTAACTTCAGTTCACTTACAATTATGGTAAATAAAAATAAAAATAATACTTTGTATCATATAGTATTTTGTTTATATAAGTTGAATCAGGCAATAAAAAAGAACAAGTATTATCATTTTCATTTTTGAGTGAGGAAACTAAGTCTCAGAACAGCAAAATAATTTTCTATGTCATACAACTCCAAAGTGACAGTTCTGTCTTCAAGATTCAAATTTAGTGTTATTTGAAGTAGATCCTTCCTTCTCTCTAGCAAGAATGGGATTATTTTTGTTTGTTCAGTAGGAAAACATCATATTTTTAATTTTTATTAGATTCATATCATTTCTTGTGAAAAAATAGGCAAAGTAAACCCTTCAATATGACAATTAATAGTGCTACAAAGGGAAAAGACCTAAAAACAGGTATGAAAAAAAGGATATAGATCTTGTCCATGAAAGATGAGCAGGAGTTAAGTAAAATAGTATGGCAACATGTTACAATATAAAGAACTTAAAATCAAAGCAAATAGATTCAGATCCCCACTCTGTTTCTACATATATGAATGAGGAAAAGTCATATAACTTTTTTGATTCAGATTTCATATAAACCCTTCAGTAAAACATAAGCTTTTGAGGGAAAATTGTGGTCCTTTTATTGCTGACTCCAGGATCTAGTGCATTTAATTTTATATAGTGGGGTTTTAACAGACATTTATTGAATCTCTAAAATAAGAGTTTTGACTGAAAGTTAGAGCAACAATTACTATTTGGAATTTATTTAGCACTTTAAATTTTATACTTTATTTTACATAGATAAAAGGAATATGGAATTTTCAGAATATTGAAAACTTTTAAAAACTATTAGATGGCATTGTTTTATTATTGTTACTTCATAAAAAGAAGATAAATTTATATAATATACTCATCAAGGATTGATTTATATTACAGGGACCATTCTCAGAACTAGTTACAACTTCTCTAGTAAATTCAAAAGAATCTAGGTACATGGACAACTCACTGAAAGTATTTGATGCTTTGATATGATTCCAAGTTGTGCCTGGATAAGAGAATGATTAAAGAAAGGCTAGTACCCAAGAAGAATTGGATTTAACTGTGATAATTTCTAGTGGGGAGAAAGCAGAATCAAAGAATAAATGATAAGCAGAAAGACTCCAGCTATTGAGATAAAGAATCAGTATTTCATAAAAAGAATGATGAATAATAGTGTGAAAAAGTATTTATAAATCTGTAAATGTAAAGACATTAATAAAACAAAGTGAAAAGAGAAAACCTGCATATTAATATCCTTTGACAGTTTATCTACTGTGGAATAGCTCTTATATTTAACTATTTGAATGTTTTTTAGACTGGGAAATGTAAACAAATGCAGCATTAAATGAATAGACCAGGAAAACTACTTACACAATGACAGTATATATATTAAAAAAAAAAAAAAAAACAACTCTGAAAGACTCAAGACCGCAGATCTAAAGAATGAATAGTACTTTCAGAGAATTAAGTATGGAAAGAGATAAATATCTTTGGACATAATCACTGTGTGAATTAATTTTGTTTGACTATGTTTCTGTTATTAAAAAGTTTTCCCTTCTTTAACAGTGGGGTCAGAATATTGAGAAGATACATTGCTATTAACTCCACAATAAAGACTGAAAATTTTAATGCAGAAAATTGTACATAAGAAAGTTCAAAAAGAAGAACCTAATAAAATCATACAGGTCAGGAGAGAATTTAAAAGGGTAGCACCACTGTTCCTTCTCATCTAAGACTGTCATGTGGTTAAAGAATATTGAACTATTTTCTTTCACATGTGATGTACTGTCTTGCTTTTAGGTCAGAATAGTTAATCATCATAGTTTAATCCAGGAGATAGAGTTTATTCCAGATTTTGCAACCAATTGAAATATTCTGAGTAATGACTTGAGAAACATAGACCAATAATAGTTTCTGAGATGAAAATCTGTCCACGAGTCATGGTAAACTTGATGAATTAATACTATGTAATGTAACTACAATGTTTGAGTTCTTATATTCCAGTGAATGAGACGATATAGGAAGCACAATGTTCCCAAGCTCTGAAAGAAACTATTTTTACTTCTATATGTTCTACATTTTTTAAATAAATATCCCTTTGCAAAATTAATTTAACTGGTTAAATATATTTGAGATGCTAGTTTCTGGCACTCAAAATTGAGGAAAAACCATCATATTAGAGATTTGACCTAATAGCAATAAATAAGTACATTGCAATCCATGAAAAGGCCCTAAAAACCCAAGGTAAATATATACCCAGATATTTTCTGAGTAAATGATTCCATAGCCAAAGCTATAACTCTATGAAAAATCATAGAGAATGGGAAATTTAATGAAAATTTTGAGAGATATTAAATATTGTCTTAATTTTAAAATAAATGGAGTATAAGAAGTATAGGTTAATACTTTTGGCTTTTATTCCTGTCAAAATTATAAAATATATTATTAGAGCTATGGTTAATGGATATCTAGAAAAAACATGACTTCATGAAAAATTACTTCCTTTTCTAACAGTTATTTTAGTACTGTAGGGGAATTCTGTATATATATAATTTGCTAAGTTTTTAATAAAAGACTTTACAAAGTACCAAATTAATCATGAATTACATCTAGAGATTCAGGTTCAATAATTTCAGTTAAGCTGATTAATAGTTTGATATCAATTTGAAAGATTAGCTCTACTGTTTCATAGTTTTATAGGTAACTTGGATATATAGTATGCCTATCAAATTTTACAAAAAAAATGATAGTAGGCATAGCCAGCATTTTGCACAAAGAGTTGGGGTCCAAACTATATCCATATATTAGAAAGTTAGGGCAATCAGAAAAAATATGACATTTAAATTCAAAGTCTTACACTTGATTTAAAAAAATTTGAGAAATATAAAATAAGGAAAATGTGACTGAATTCATCTCAAAAAATCGGCCATTTTAATGGACTTTAGTATGAATCAGCAAGTGAGATAACAACCAAAAATTAATAAAAAGTTAGACTGCATTAGAGAGATAAACTTCTGGACCTAAGGTCATAACAATTTTCTTATATTCTATCTTATTCTGTCAATTTTGGAATGGTGTATTTAGCTCAGATCATCACATTATTTTGTTTTAAAGTGTTTAAGGAAAAGCAACCAGGATTCTGAAAATCACTGATATCTTTCCATATTAGAACAGATTATATAAATAAGTGAGTAATACATGAAAGACAAGAAAAGGTATGATGATGTACTGTTATATGGCAAGGAATAAGAATTGTTCTGAATACCAACAGAAGGCAGGACAATGAATAATGGGTAAAAACTTCAAAGAGCCAGATGCAAAGTTGATACTAAAAGGAAAAACCTATCTGTCTACTATGACAATCTAAAAATGGAATAAAATGCCACAGAAAGTTGTTTGGGTCACTTTTAATTGATGATAGTCAAAGAAAAATAACTGACAAATAGTTAGATTTATTTTAACTATATAACTATATTTAACTGTTATAATTATTATATATAATTATACATGATATAGATATAAATATTAGATATAGAGGTCTATATAGATATAAATATAAAACTACTTGATGGATATATTATGAAGATGATTCTTATTTAGTTACTTATTGAACTAGGTGACTTAGAAGAGTACCTAGGTACCTAATGGATTGAATGTTAGACCTCTAGAGGTCTGAATTTGACACATGTCACAGATGTATTAGTTATGTATCCCTGAATTTTCAGTCTAAATTTTTAATGCCTTAAAATAAGTTATTTATACAGGATCTTAGTTAATATTTTTTGTTAGACTATTTTCATTAACTACAAATCCTTACTTAATGAAAAAAAATCTAAGCCAATGTTCTCATAATAATGATTTCTTCTTTCATTATTGAAAGAAACTATTCATATAGACATACTATATATATATATATATATATATATATATAAATTAGTATTTTTAATTCTCTCAAATTATTAGCAGATGTAAGATAAGAATATTGTCATAAAAAGTATAATATATTAATCATTGTTTCTCTTTTTATTATAGAAATGTCCAGTCCCTATTTCTTCTTAAAAACTTTTGTCAAATGATATTATTCCTATACAGAACAGAATCTTTTTATATAATTACATTTTGAATGTTCAAAGAAATTTTATTTTAAAATTTTCTGCATTAATGTAGATTCAAACAATATTGGAATAAATGTGAAGAGAAATATATCATTAAAAATAACATGTGAAGAGATATATATTATTAAAAATAACATGAGAAGAGAAATATATTATTAAAAATAAGTTGACATTCCATTTTAGCTTTTAGAGTAATTTGCATATATTCAACTTTTAAATGTTTTTGGCAAATGAGTATTTAGAAGGCTAGAACATTTTTCTACTTTAGTTAGTTAATAGCTTTTCTAGCAAAATATACAAATTAAAAATATTGAAATGTTAAATTCTTTTAGAAATAGAATATAACAATGAATGTCAGTTGGTTTGAATCAGTCTAAGCCAACTGGTATCTATATCAGTCTATAGAAGCTTACAACATAATACATTCTGGCCTTAGATAAATTTTAAAAAAAATAACAAATCTTTAAAGCATCTTTAAAAAGTTGAAGTAGAGAATAAATAAGCATTAAATGTGACTTTAAAATAAGATTATAAAAATACCACCAGGAAATGATTCTAATATCAGCATTCCTTTCTTGTTAAAAAATAATTTTGTAGAGCCTTTTAAAGAGACCATCTATTTGATTCTTATCAGTTATTATCTTTAACATTTGAAAAATCTTCCTACTACCATTTGTGTTTAAAAAAATCAATTTTTTCTTACCTTGGCAAAGTATTTTCACTGTCAGTGGTTAAAAAATAAAGGATTGTGAATCCAGCAGCCTCTAATTTTATTTATAAGTCAAGGAATTTGCTGCAGAAAAGCTACCCAGTTCATTGAACATGTGGTTTTAGGAATGCTTGTAACATCTTGGAAAGGACAAGTCTGCTAAGCTTCCAAGCATAATTTGAATTTATTTAATATAAGACAACAAAGCAAAGAATTTTAATGCTTTTTTAAAATCAAATTATCATTCCCTCATAAAATCTAATTCTTTTTAAAGAAGAATAAACAATGAAAGAAAAGAATGCATATGCAAAATCACTTTAACTAAAATATTACTAAATATACTAAAGAACTGAACTTGATGGTAAAATATTCCAGGGTGTGACTTATTTAAACATTAATACTTACAAAAGAATCAACATTCTTGTTAATGGTTGATACAAATATATTCTGTTGTGTTCTATAGATGCATATAGGGAAAAATAGTGACAAAATTAACTTTTGAATTTTAATTGAAAAAAATACACTGACCTTTAAAGCTGTATAATGAATCATAAGATTTACTTCTGAATAGTTTCAGCCAATTCAAAATAGGTTTATATACTTACATATTTCTAGTAAGGGACTATTTTTTTTCATTCATCCAGATTCATGGACTCAGAAACTTAATTATTCCTTGATGAATTGACTCTCAGATTTGTATCCTAGCCTCCCAAAACTCAACTATATTTAATCCGTTTCTAGTTCCTGTTAATTATACATCTTCTATATACTATATAGCCAACACCCTTAAATCCATATTGGTTTAAGCTATTGTATTGACCATTAAAGTAGGTCTCTTTCTCTTCCCATCTTCTTGTGATACATCCTCCCTATACCTTCTAATGTGATATTCATAAAGCACAGGTAGGACTATGCAACTACTTTTTAATTTTTTTAATTTTTAATTTTTAATTTTATCTTTCCCAGCTCCATATAAGACCAATTTTTTAACATTCATTTTTACAAATTTGGATTCCCAAATCTATCTCTTCCTCCCCCAAGCCCTACCTCATTGAGAAGACAAATGATACAATATAAGTTACACATGTGCAGACATGCAAAACATTTCTATAATAGTCATGCTGTGGAAGAAAACATAGACAAAAAAAATCTTCAAAAAATAAAGTAAAAATTGCTTCAGTCTGTATTCAGACATTTTAGTTCTTTCTTTGGAACTGGATAGCATTTTTAATCATTAAGTGCTTCAGGAATTTCCAATTCTTTACCACAAAAGGGCTCCTATAAGTATTTTTATACATGTAGGGTTTTTCCTTTTTGTTTTTTAATTGCTTTTGAAATAGAGAAAGAGTAATGTTATATCGAAGGTAATGCATGGGTTTTATAATTTTTTGAGCATAGTTGCAAATTTCTGTACACAATGGTTGAATCACTTCCCAACTCCATTTCCCATTTTTCCTGCATCTTCTCCAACATTTGTTATTTTCTTTTCTTTGTAATTAGGAAATCTAGAATATATGAGGTTATGTTTCAAATTAATTCAATTTACATTTTGCCAATTAATAGTGAGCAAAACTATTTTTTAAGTAAGATTATTGATAGCTTTGGTTACTTCATCAGAAAACTGTTCATATTTTTGATGATATATCAGTTGAGGAATGACTCTTACTTTTATAAATTTGAATCAGTTCTCTATATATTTGTGAAATGAGATCTTTAAAAGTGAAACTCACTTCAAAATTTCTTTCACAGTTAGTATTGTTAAATATATTCCTTTATTCTGTTTCTTCCCTTTGTTAATTCTATTTTCTCTCTCTCCTTAATCCTGTCCTTCCTCAAAAGTTTTCTGCTCCTGTCTACCCCAGTTGCCCTCCCTTTTATAATTTCCTCTGCTTTCTTTTGCCCACTTCTTCTCTTACTTTCCTATAGGGTAAGATACATTTCTATATCCAATTAAGTTTGCAAGTTATTCCCTCTTTGAGCAATTCTGATGAGTATAAGGTTTACTCCCCCTTATCTCCCTCCTTTTTTCCCCTTTCACTGTAAATTATTTATCTTGACACTTTTTTGTGAGACAATTTGCCCCAACCTAACTCTCCTTTTCCACTTTTCCAAGATATTCATCTCTTGCCTCTTACTTTTATTATTTTAGATATCATTCTTTCATATTCAACTCACATTTGTACCCTCTGTCTAGATATACTCCTTCAATCTGCCTTAATAATCAGAAAGTGCCTATGAGCTACCAGTATCATTCTTCCTATATGGGAATGTCAGCAGTTTTACCTTATTAAGTCCCATATGATTTATTTTGCTGTTTACTCTTTTATGTTTCTGTTGACCCTCATATTTGAAGATCAAATTTTTTGTTCAGCTCTGTCTTTTCATCAGAAAAGTTTGAAATCCGCTATTTCATTGAATATCTATCTTTTTACCTGAAAGAGTATGATCAGTTTTACTGGATACCCAATTCTTGACCTGTAATTCAAGCTCTTTTGCTTTCTGGAATGTCATATTTCAAACCCTATAATCCCTTAATGTAGAAGCTAGCTTTTTGTGGGTTCTATCACTCTGCCACTTTGATTAGAGTCATTGTTTAAAGGTATTTGGAGGAGTTTGACTGAGAACTTGGGTGAGTCCCTCATTTTATTCTCCCATCTTGTCTCCACATCCAATACAACATTTCAATAAAGCTTAAATGATTCCTTAATTCCTACAATAGTCTCTAAGATTAGCTCCAATATGTGCCGTCACTTTCTCTCCTTTCACACTTTTCTCATCACCTTATAATTTGTCTACCAACTTTATTGATCCACCAAAGTTTCTAATGATCTTTTAGTTCCAAAACCAATTCTCATTCCTCATTTTCCCCTTACTTTCTAAAGTTTTTGACAATATTGATCACTTTATTCTCCTCTATTTGTTATCTCTAGGTTTTTGAGACCACACTCTTTCCATGTTGCTCCTAACTATCTGATTATTCATTCTCTGATTTCTTTGCTGAAATCTTCTCTTCAAAATGGCTTCTAATGGTAATTTCCCTCTAGATGTGGTCCCAGGCCTTCTTCTTTTCCACCATTCTGCTCCTTTATTTGGTGTTTTCATCAGCTGCCATAGATTTATTCAGTGTTTTTATGCTGATGATACTCAAATATACTATAACTGCCACAATCTCTCTTCTAACCTTCAATTTCATGTTTTGAACTGCTTTTCAGATATCTCAAACTGTATGACAAATAAAAAATATCAAACTCATTATGTATAAAGTAGAATTCATTTTCTTTTCCTCTAAAATCTACCCTCCCACCTTCTGTGGGATGACTTCTGAGTTTGATCTTAAAAATAATAATTAAATTAAACATGTTCTAACTTTTGGACTTTGTCCAAACAATTGACAAACATTAACCTCTAGAGTTTGACCTCAAAAAAAGAGCAAAACAGAATTTGATTAACATATATGTTTATTAACATTTTCTAAGTTCATTGATTATAAAGGCATTCACAGGTCAGGAACCACAACAAGAAAATGGAACTTTGACAAGGGACTTTTATACAATTTCACCATCAGGAGGTGGGAACTGAAGAACTGCTTATGCATCTAGGGAATGTCCTCAACTTAGGAGAGGCTGGATATCAGATAATTCCTCAGATATGTATCCAGTCTGACATGTCAGGAGGGATGATTCACCAAACAAAGAATTTTTTGTGCCTTATTAATTATGCTAAGACCTCGACAAAGCAATGTGAACTACCCCACTCCAGAATGTTAGCACCTCCCAACAAGCATTAATAGAAATTAGAAGTCAACATTTTGTCCATTTTAGTCAAAGAATCTCCATGATGTCACCTGAAGTAATAAAGTATGGAATGGGGATGTAAGGGGCATAATGAAGGAAAATGACACAGCTTGAAGCAAAACACTGCCAAACCTAGAGTTGCCAAGAGATGTGCGCAGGCAATGAATGGCCTATAAGTCAATGTGAAAAAGAAAGGGAAAGATGAATAGTGTTTTAACAATCTCAAAGGGAGTAGTTCTCTTTGATAAGCGAATTTTATAAATAATAGGAGCAAAAAAGTGGGACAGTGAAGAAAAATTCAGATTCATTCCTCTAGAAACATCTGATACAATCTTGTGGTTCAGTTGTGGTAAAAAAGCAGGTCTCCAGATCAGGTCACTTGGAGAAATTTTCTTCTATATTAAAAAGAATATCTTAAAATAAAATTTTACTTTGCTAATAAGCAGGTTAAACCTATTTTTCTATTATAAGAAAATGAAATTTGTAATCTTTTAGACTAGGAAATTCACAATTTTTATTGGGTCAGTTGTCATGTTGATACATATAGAAAACAGATATAAATAGAAAATTAGCATTATTCATTCCCCATTTGGAAGGTGAGATTCCACTAAGAAATTAATAACAGACATTCTAATATAAAAATGAACTAATTTAAAAGTTTCCAGATTATCCTTAGTTACAACAAAAGTTCAGAGATGGCAAAAATAAATACATTGACTAATCAATTTGAGAATAGTGCATATCAAGTAAGTTATTTTTAACAAAATATTTCAACTTCTAGTCACTTTTAAATGAATAACTTGTAATAAAAACGAAGTTCTCTTTAACACATTTTCAAGATGTATTATGACTTCCAAGATGGAGCCAAAGTGGTAGTGTGATGCTAAAATGCTCCCAGAGCTTTTCCCTACCAAAGATAGATGAAGCCTCTGCTCTGATATTCCAGCTAAAGATGCCACCAAGAAAAAGAGGAGATTCAAAAAAGTTTTCAAGAGTAGACATCATAAACTTTCTTCAATGAAGGTCTGTCTCTTTGGGGAAAAAGAAGGAGTAAAGTCTAAGAGACAGGGGATTAGGCAAAGCCAGCAAGAGTCTTTTAGTGACAATGCAATCCAGGTCCCCACAGCTTGACAACAGCTGAGGTCTGGGAAGCTAAACAGCAAGCCAGCAGGGAGGATCTCCATCCCAACCAAAGTCTGAACCCTGGGAACACTGGGGTAAAAGACAGGACTGGGTCAGGAACAAAGCACTGCTAAGTCAGAAACTAGACATAATGGAGGAAACAAATCTCCGCAAAGGCAAAACATGGACTTGCATAAGCAACATCTTGGTCTATGACAAGCCAAGGATAAGACCCTAGTATCAGAAAAATAAAATCTTGGATCTATACTCCTATACCCAGGAGCAAAGATGAGCATAAAAGTTAAAATAGTGCTCAATATAGAAAACTATTTTACAAAGATGACAGTAATATCATGTATGAAGGAGAAAGCAGTAAAAAAATCACTCACAGACGAAGTATAAAAAGTCTATAAATTGGACTCAAATAGAAAAGCTCATCTAAGAGCTTAAAAAGAATTTAAATACCAAAGAAAAGAAGAAGAAAAATGGAAAAATGAACTGGGAGTCATGCAGAAAAATTATGAAAAATTGAACAAAGACATCAAATCCACTGAAGTGAAAATAATCAGTTGGAAAGGAAACACAGAAGCTAACTGAAGAAAATAAAACCCTAAAAATTTGACTTGAACAAAGAGAAACCAATGAATCTACAAGACCACAAGATTCTATCAAAAAAAATGAAAAGGCTCAAAAAACTTAAGAAAATGTAAGGTACCTTTGAGGGAAATTAAATGACTTGGAAAATAGATCCAGAAGAAAGAATCTACAAATCATGGGACTACTAGAAAGCTCAGATCAAAAGAGAATCATGAAAACATTATACAGGAAATTATAAGGTAAAACTGTCCAAATCTGCAGAAACAAGAAAACAATATAACAAGTGAAAAAACCCACAGAACCTCTCCATAGAAAGATCCTAGGATAAAAACTCTAATGGCTGTTATAGCCAAATTTCAGAATTCTCAAATAAAGGAGAGAATATTGCAAGCAACAAAAAGGAAAATAATTCAAATGCAAAGGAAACACAATCAAACTCACAGAGAACCTATCAGCCCTGGAATTCCACATATCACACTGCCAAGAACCTGGATTACAACCCAGAATGCACTGCCCTGCAAAATTCAGCATATACTTTCAGGGGAAAAGAATGATGTTCAACAAAATACAGGACTTCCAGGATTTACTGAAACAAAGAACAGAGCTGAACAGAGAATTCAATTAGCAAATATAAGAATCAAGAGTTTCATAAGGAGGCTAGGTGGTGCAGTGGGTAGAGCACTGGCTCTGGAGTCAGGAGTACCTGAGTTCAAATCCGGATTCAGACACTTAATAACTACTTAGCTGTGTGGCCTTAGGCAAGCCACTTAAACCCATTGCCTTGCAAAAAACCTAAAAAAAAAAAAAAAGAATTTCATAAAAAGGTAAATGAAAAGGGGAACGAAAAAACAAAACAAATATTACTCAAGACCATCAAATTGTATACAATCCCAAAAGGGAAGATATAACACTTATAATTCTTGAGAACTTCTCTTAAGATAATTAATGTGTCAACTATAAATGAAACGATGGGACTGAAAGCATATGGATATAGCTGGATCTTCCCTCTCCATTGAAGAGGTCCAAGATGACTTCATTACATTGACAAAAAAAGAAGCCATGAAGAAAATCAGGAGTGTTAATTTTAAATTTAAGTGTTTCATTATCCTTTGACCCACTTTAATTCTACTGTCTTGACAAAGCTTAGCACTTTTTCTAATGAGTGTGTCACAAACTGAAGATCTGAGTCAATGTCTCTGTGACCTACAATCATTTATAAAGTTCTCAGGTGAGACCTTCAGAGGTTCCCAGTACTTAGAGATTTTTAAGAGTCATCCAGTTAATTAAAACAGAGTTTGACCAAATCCATCCTTCACTTGACAAGAGATTAAGTACTCTGGGTGGAAAGGGGAAGGTAAAATGTGAGAGAAAATAGTCCATACTTCACTTAAGGAAGGCTTATATACACTGGGTGTGTCTGTGAGGGGGTAAAGTGTAAGAGAAAATAGGTCTGGAGGAGGGGTACAAATATTTGACTTTGGATGATGCTTTAGCTTCTGAGGAAGACTGTGTGTCCTTGGAAGGTCCCTGAAAATGGGTTAAGGTATAAAATGACTATAAATATAATCGGATGTAAATTGAGATAATGCTGCTTATCAAGAAATCAAACAAGCAAACTGTGATGATACTTTGATAAGAATATGAGTTTATCAAGCAATTAAATTTTCAAACTATGATTGATAATACCTATTCATAGTACTTGAGAGTTAATTAATATCAGGTGAAGAGACACAAAGTTTTATAATTTTAGAGGGTGTGAAAATCTCACTGAATTCTATTCAATAGATTTTACCCTGACAGGTTAAAATGACAGATACATGCCCATTTGGGTTTAAAAAATCTATCCTAATCTATAGGGAACAGGGGAAAGGAGAGAGGGAAATATAAAGGAAGAAAGGACTAATAAAAGGAAAGTTGAAGGTAAAAGTGAAAATAAACTGAAAGTTAAATTTTAAAAGAAAAGTCAAAGGGTAAAGGGAGGAAAGAAAGGAAAAATGTACATGAATAAAGATAACATGGAAGGAAATACAGAATTAGTAATATTAACTGTAAATGTGAATGGGATGAATTGTGCCATTAAAGGGAAGCAGATAGCAGAAGGGATTAAAAATCAGAATCCTATAATATATTGTTTACAAGAAAGATATTTGAAGCAGAGAGAAACACACAGGGTAAAGGTAAAAGGTTAAGTCCAGATATATTTGCCTCAGCTGAAGTAAAAAAAAATCAGGAGTAGCAATTCCAATTTTAGATAATGTAAAAGTAAAAATCAATCTCATCAATAGAGATGAGGAAGCAAACTGCATCTTCTTAAAAGGTACTATTGGTAATGAAACTATGTCATTACTAAACATGTATGCAGCTACTGGTACAACATCCAAATTCCTAGAGGTAAAGTTCAGTGAATTACAAGGAGACATAGACATCAAAACTTTAATAATACAGGACCTCAATCTGCCTCTCTCAAAACTAGATAATTCTGACTACAAAATAAATGAAGGAAGTTGAGAAGGTAAATGAAATATTAGAAAACTTAGATATAATAGACCTCTGAAGAAAATTTAACCGGAATAGAAAAGAATATACATTTTCTCGACATTACATGGCACTTATACCAAACCTGACCATACACTAGGGCACAAAACAAAATTTTATTCAAATGCAGAAAGGCAAAAATAATAAAGACATTCTTCTCAGATCATGATTCAATAAAAAGTACATTTCATAAAGGGTCATGATAATATAAACCAAAAACTAATTGGAAATTAAATAGCTTCATCTTAAATAATGGGTGTCAGTTATATCAAAGAAAATGATATGAGACATCATATCAAAATTTGTGGAATGCAGCCAAGGCAAGAGGAAACTATATCTCTAAATGCTTATATGAATTAAATATAGAAAAAAGAGATCAGTGAAATGGATATGCAACTAAAACCCTAGAAAAAGAAAAAATTAAATATCCCCAATTAAATACTAAATTAGAAATTTGGAAAATCAAGGGTGAGATTAATAAATTGGAAATAAGAAAAACTTTTATCTTATAAATAAAACTAAGACTTAGCTTTATGAAAAAGACAATAAAATAGATAAACCTTTGCTTAATCTGATTACAAAAAAGAAAGAAGATAACCAAATTACCAGTATCAAAAATGAAAAATGAACTAATCACCAATGATGATGAAATTAAATAGATAATTCAGAGCAACTTTGCTGAATTACATTTCAATAAATAGGATAACTTGAGTGAAATGGATGAATATTTACAAAAATACAAACTGTCCAAATTAAGAGAAGAGGAAATAAATTACTTAAATAATGCCATTTCAGCAAAAGAAATTGAAGAAACCATCAATGAACTCCCTAAGAAAAAGTCTCTAAGTCCAGACAGATTTACAAGTTAATTATGCCAAACAACTAAGGAACAATTAATTCCTATTCTACTTGAACTATTTAAAAAATAAAATAGAGGGGCAGCTAGATGACACAGTCAATAGAGCACCAGCACTGGAGTCAGGGTTACCTGAGTTCAAATCCAGCCTCAGACACTTAATAATTACCTAGCTGTGTGGCGTTGGGCAAGCCACTTAACCCCATTTGCCTTGCAAAAAAACCTAAAAAAAATAAAATAAAATAAATTAAAACATAAATATAATGTAATATATTATAAAGTAAAGTAAAATAAAATGAAATAAAAAATAAAAATAAAATAAAATAACACAAAATAAAACTTAATAAAACAAAACAAAATAAAATAAATAAAATAAAATAAAATAGAGAGAAAACTCCTGGACTTCAGGCCAAGATGGCAGAGGGAAGTCCGTCACTGTGCTAAAATCCCCTGGCTTACCCTCAGAACTAATATAAAATGAACCTCTTAACAGATTTCAAATCCACAAAATCCAGAGCAGAACAAAGAAGAACATCTACCAACAAGCTCTGTCTAAGGGGACCATGAGTGAGCCAAGGACAGGGAGCAGAGAGCCAATGTAGGGGCAGTGGAATGAGATCCAAACTAACCTCAGAAAAAGCCATGGAAGCTTTTGGCTTTGAAATCAGACAGGAGAGCTCCAATGAGGTTGGAGGGAGAGCTCCCATGTGCCTAGACATCAATCCAGTAAGCTCTACTGGCCTGGAAGACCAGGACTGCAGACCTATATTCTCAACAAAGGCCCCATATTTCGCCTTGAGCTCTCCCCCAATCCCTGAAAGAGAAATGGATTTTTCCCAGAAGAAACACAATAAAAACCTTCCCTCCATCCCCAGCTCCAGCAGATCTCTCTCAGTATTGATTGAATAATAAGATTAGCTACATTACTCAAGGATAGTTTAGACCTTGCTTCTCCCCCCACCCCACCCCTCCTAGGCCTAAGGAGTGGGCAACAAATCAAGGTTACAAACACTTCAGAGTAAGCTTCTACCACCCCCTAGTGGCTGGCACAATTGGAGTATAACTACACCCAGTCAGTAAAGCCTCAAAGGTTTTCAAAAGCAAGGGACTATGAATCAACCCCTCCCCCCAACACAAGATCCTCGGAAAATGAAGAGGGGCAAGCTGAAAGGGGGGTGCATTGAAAACTACCTCAAAACCAAAGACCATAATTCAGAGAGCTAGAATTTCTGAGAAGAATATGAATTGGTCTCCAGCCCAGAAAGACTTCTTAGAAGCCATCAGGAAGAAATTAAAAAACCAATTGGAAAAATTGAGGAAAGAAACCTAAGAGAAAATTAACACCTTACAAGGGAAAATTAACATTTCACAACAATAAATAATTCTCTAAAAAAACGCAGTAGGGCAAATGAAAAACTCCTTCAAAAATAGAATTAACCAATTGGAAAAGGAATTTTAAAAGGTAAATGTGGAAAATTCTTCTCTTAAAAATGGAATGTGTGGAAACTAATAACTTCATGAGACAAAAAAGAATATGTTAAATAAAACCAAAAAAATCAAAAAAAGAAGAAGAAAATGTAAAAATGCCTCATAAGCAAAACTACTGGCCTACGAATAGATCTGAGGAGACAATTTAAGAATATTTGTAATTATTTATTCCATTGAGGAATAAATATTTCAATATTTCAAGGACTCAATATTTCAAGATCTTTTGAAGGTAAATTGCCCTGATATCAGGGAAGCAGATGGCAAAATAATTATTGAAAGAATACTTCAATCTCCTCTTGATAGGGATACCAAATGTTATCTAAGGAAAATCACGGCCAAATTTCAGAAATATAAGATAAAAGATAAAATCCTGCAAGCAGCCAGAAAGAAATAATTTAGATACCAAGGAGCCACAGTAAGGATTACACAGGACCTAACTGCATAAACATTAATGGATCAGAATTCGGGCCAAGATGGTGGAGAGAAGACAGGCACTGTGCTAAGTGCTCCTGGTTACCCTCAAAAATAGCATGAATGAAACATCTTAACAGAAATTTGATAGACAAAAACCCAGAAAAAGAAGTTAGGAGAAGAGTAACTACCAACAAGGTCTGTCTCAGGGGACCATGAGAACAGAGAGCAGAGGGTGAGCACAGGCACAGCATTGGGTTGAAGCCAGTGGACCAGCCTAGCCACAAAGACATTGGTGAGTGACAGGCCTGAGGATCAACCTTAGCTGAGGAATCATTGGCTAGAGGGAGAAGAGCTCTGGTGAGCCCCAGTAGACAGGAGGGTGAATTCCAGCACAGAGGGTTGCAAAGCATGCCTAGCAAACCACCAGCTGGGCTCTGGACCTGAGCTCCATAATTTTGGGGGAGCATTCTTCCCAGAACAAACGTAAACAACTTGCACACCTCCCCCTTAGGCTCAAGTGTGAACTCTTTCACACAGCTGAAAGGGAAACTAACTTGATCCTCCAGGGCCCAGCCCATTGTTCAAGGTAAACTGAGATCCTCCTGTCCCTCCTCACACCCTATTCACCCATTCCAGGATTAGGGTAGGGTTTCAAACACTCCAGAGAAAGCAACCAGTATCTCTTAGTGGCTGACCCACTTGGAATTACTAAACCAAGTGAGCAAAGTCTCTGGGGCTTTCAAAACCAACCCTCTAAGAGCCAGGCTTCCCCAACACAAATTCAAAGAAAAATAAGAAAGGACAGCAGAAAGGAGGCCCATGGAGAAATATTTAAGAGAAACAGATTCTGTGAATTGGTCTACAAGCCAGAAAGACTTCCTTGAAAAATTGAGAAAGGAGTTTAAAAATCAATTGGAAAATTTGGGAAAAGAAATCCAAGAGAAGATTAACACCTTGCAACAAGAAAACAAATCCTTGGAAAACACAATTGGGCAAAAACAAAATGAGAATAATTCTCTCAGATCCTCAATTGGGCAGATGCAAAAAGAAAATAATTCTCTCAAAACTACACTTGATCTAATGGAAAACTCATTAAAAATAGAATTGACTAATTGGAAAAGGAATTGCAAAAGGTAAAGGAAGGAAATTCTTCTCTAAAAAAGAATGAAATCTGTAGAAACTACTGACTTCACGAGACAAGATTCTATTAAACAAAACCAAAATATTGAAAATATAGAAGAAAATGTAAAATACTTCATCAGAAAAACAACTGACATTGAGAATTGATCAAGAAGGGACAATTTGATCATTATAGGTTTTCCTGAAAACACTGAAGAGTAAAAAGGCTGGGCTTAATATTACAGGATTTAGTGATGAAAAACTGCCTTGATATCATGGAAACAGAGCAAAATAGTTACTGCAAGAATGCAATCATTCCCTCTGGAAAGAGATCCTAAAATGAAACCACCAAGGAATGTTGCGACCAAGTTCCAGAGCTATCAGATAAAAGAGAAAATCCTGCAAGCAGCCAGAAAGAATCAATTTAAATACAAAGGACCCACAATAAGGATTACACAGGACCTGGCTGCAACAACATTAAGGGACCAAAGGGCCTGGAATGAGATATTTTGAAGAGCAAGGGATTTTGGAATGAAGCCAAAAATACGCTGTTCAGCAACATTGAGCCTTTTGTTTCGAGGAAAAAGATGGACATTTAAGGAAATGGGAAACTTCCAACTTTTCCTGATGAAAAGACCAGTACTAAGTAGAAAATTTGGACACCAAAAAGTAGGTTTAAGAGACACATGAAAAAGTAAAAAATATATAAAAAGAAGAAAGAAAAAACTGCTATCCAAGAAGGTAAAACTGGCTATATCCCTACCAGGGAGAGAGAGAGTCTAATAACTCTTGAGAATTATAAGTCTATTGGAATATACTTAGCCAGAAATGATGGACACTCACAGCTTTTATGTGATTCAGATAGAATAATTTAAAAATAATACCTCCTTAAAAAGGGGGACAGTAAAGAGATGGGAGGATGGAGGAGACTGAAAGGGGTTAATATCATTATATTAAGAGGTAAAAAAGACCTATTGCAATAGAGGGGAAGAAGGGAGGAGGTGAGAACCAGCTGAATCTTCCTCTCATCAGACCTGGCTTAAAGTTAATTTACACACACTCAATTAAGTTAAGAAACATCTTGCTTTTCAAGTATTAAATTGGGAAAAGGGAAAAGTGGGAATGGGGAGGGGGAGAAAAGGGGGAACTAATGGAAGGTAGGGAAGGAAGAAGAGGAAAAAGAGAAAGGGGAAAGAAAGGGGAGGGGGTTGATATAGGAAGGCAAATATACTTAAAGGTGGTAGTAGTATTCAAAAAACAGTGTAGAACATAGATAAAGGAAAAAACTGGAAAAATACAGAGGGAAGATAGATAGCATGGATGGTAATAAAGAGTTAGTAATTCTAACTTTGAATGTGAATGGAATTAACTCTCCCTTATAATGTAAGCAAATAGCAGAGTTGATTAAAAACAAGAATCCTACCATATGCTATTTACAAGAAACCCATTTGAAGGAGAGAGATACCTATAGAGTAAAGGTAAAAGGTTGGAGCATAATATATTTTGCTGCAGATGAAGTGAAAAAAGCAGGGACAGCAATCCTTATCTCAGACAAAGCAACTGCAAAAATAGCATTAAATGAGATAAAAAAGGAAACTATATCCTCCTAAAAGGTGCCATAGACAATAAAGCAATTTCAATATTAAATATCTATGCACCAAATGGGTATAGCATCCAAATTCTTAGAGGAGAAGCTGAAAGATCTAGAAGAATACATAAACAGCAAAACTTTACTAATGGGAGACCTCAAACTCCAGGTTTCAGATTTAAATAATTCTAATCCTTAAATAAACAAGAAGGGAGTTAAGAAGGTAAATAAATTGTTAAAAAACCTAATTATGATATACTTATGGAGGAAATTGAATGGGGATAGAAAGGAATATACTTTTTTGTGCAGTACATGGCACTTACATAAAAAAACTGACAAAGCACTAGGGCATAAAAACCTAATGATCAATTGCAGAAAGGGAGAAATAGTGAATACATCTTTCTCAGATCATAATGCAATAAAAATCATATGCAATAATGAGCTAGGGAGATAAATACCCAAACCTAATTGGAAACTAAATAACCTCATTTTAAAGAACAAGTGGATCAAACAGCAAATTATAGAAATAATTAATTATTTCATTCTAGATAATGACAATAATGAAACAACACACCAAAACCTATGGGATTCACTCAAGGTGGCTGTTAGGTGATATATTATATCTTTAAATGTTTTCATGAATAAATTATAGAAAGAGGAAATCAATGAACTAAATATGCAACTAAAAATTAGAGAAAGAACAAATAAAAAATTCGCAATTAAATACCAAATTAGAAAGTCTAAAAATTAGAGGAAAAATTAATAAAAATCTAAAACAAAAAAAGTATTGAACTAATAAATAAAACTAAGGATTTGTTTTATGATGAAAACAATAAAATTGATAAATTCTGGTAAATTTGATTTTAAAAAGAAAGGAGAAAATCAAATTGATAGTATCATGAATGAAAAAGGCAAAGTCACCACCAATGAGGAGGAAATTAAAGTAAAAATTTGGAATTATTTTGCCCAACTCTATACCAATAAATTTGACAATCTAAGTGAAATGCATGAATATTTACAAAAATATAATTTATCCATGTTAAATGAAGAGGAAATTAAATACATAAATTTCCCTATCTCAGAGAAAGAAATTCAACGAGCCAATATTGAACTCCCTAAGGAAAAAATCTCCAGGTCTAGATGGATTCACAAGTGAATTCTATCGAACATTTAAGGAACAAATGGTTCTAATTCTATACAAACTCTTTGGAAATATAGTTTAAGATGGAACTCTGTCAAACTCTTTCTATGACACCAATATGGCATTGATACCTAAAACAGTAAGACTTAAAACAGAGAAAGAAAATCATTGATCTATCTCCCTGATGAATATAGATGCATAAATCTTAAATAAAATCATCCTAAAATGATTATACAAATTATCACTAGGATAATACAATATGACCAAGTAGGATCTATCTCAGAAATCCATGGTTGGTTCAGTATTAGGAAAATTGTTAGAATAATTAATTTTATCATTAACAAACCTATCAGAAATCATATGATTATTATCAATAGATGGTGAAAAAGCTTTTTTTTACAAAATACAGCACCCATTCCCTCTAAAAATACCAGAGAGTGTATGAATAAAAGGATTGCTCCTTAGAATAATAAGTAGATATCTGAAATCATCAACAAACATCATATACAATGGAGATGGGCTAGGGACATTCCATATAAGATCAGGGGTGAAAGAAGGATGCCCATTATCACCACTACTGAAAGAAAAAGAAATCAAAAGAAATAGAAGTGGGAGGGAAGAGACAAAACTCTCACTCTTTGCAGTTGACATCATAGGATACCTAGCATATACCCCCAAATAATCAAAAAAGCTACCTGAAATGATTAGCAACATTAGTAAAGTTGTAGCATATAAAATAAACCCTCATAAATCCTCAGCATTTCTATATGACTAGCAAGATACAGTAGAAAGAACTAGAAAGTGAAATCCTATTCAAAGCAACCTCAGACGATATAATATACCTGGGTGTCTACCTGCCAAGGCAGACTCAAAACCATTTTGAAAACAATTACAATGCTCTTCTCATGCAAATAAATTCATATTTAAATAACTGGGCAAACATCAATTGCCCATAGATAGGTCAAGCTAATATAATAAAAATGACAATTCTACCAAAACTAAACTACGCTAACCAAGATCAAAAGAAATATAGTAAATTGGTAAATAATTTTTACAACTAATATTTATGACAAAGGATTCATTTCTAAAACATACAAAGAACTGCTTCAAATTTTCAAAAAAACAAACCATTCCTCAATTGACAAATGGACAAAGGATATGCAATCCCAATGTATAGATGAGGAAATCAAAGCAATCCATAGCATATGAAAAATTGCTCTAAATCATTACTGATTAAAGAAATGCAAATTAAAGTATCTCTGGGGCACCACTTCACAGCTCTAAGCCTGGCCATTATAACCAGAAAGGACAATGATCAATGTTGGAAGGCATGTGGGATATCTGGGACACTAATACATTGTTGGTGGAGCTGTGAAGTCATCCAACATTTCTGGAGAGAAATTTGGAATTATACCCAAAAGTCAACAGAAATGTACATATCCTTTGATTCAGAAATACCACCTGAAGAGATTATGAAAAAGGGTAAAAACATCACTTGTACAAGAATATTCATAGCAGCCCTGTTTGTGGTGGCAAAGAATTGAAAAACAAGTGAATGTCTATCAATTGGGGAATGGTTTAACAAACTGTGGTATATGTACATAATGGAACACTATCGTTCTATTAGAAACAGGAGTGATTGGAATTCAGGGAGACCTGGAAGGATTTGCATAAAGTAATGCTGAGTGAGATGAGCAGAAGCAGAAAAACATTGCATACCCTAACAGCAACATAGGGGTGATAATCAACCTTAATGGATTTGCTCATTCCATCAGTGCTACAATCAGGCACAATTTTGGGGTATCTGCAATGGAGAATACCATCTGTATCCAGAGAAAAAATTCTGGAGTTTGAACAAAGACCAAAGACTATTACATTTAATTAAAGAAAAAAATTATCTTATTATGCAATTTTGCTTACTCTTATACTTTTTTTCTTAAGATATGATTTCTTTCTCATCACATTCAACTTAGATCAATGTATACTATTGGAAACAATGTAAAAACTAACAGACTGCCTTCTGTGTGGGTTGGGGGAAGGAAGCAAGATTAGGTGAAAAATTGTCAGACTCAAAATAAAATCTTTCTTAAAAGAATAAAGTATCACTTCCCCTCAAAAGAATTTAAGGGATCAAAGGTCCTGGGGATCTTGGGATGCAGCCAACAACTCACTATCTTGAAAAACTGAACCTTCTCTTACAGGGGAAAAGATGGACATTTCATGAAATAGGAGACTTCCAAGTCTTTGTTTCTGACAGAGATCAAAAAAGTATTAACATATACACAATCTGTTATGCTGCTTACAAGAAACTAACTTGAAGCAATAAGATACACATACAGTGGAGGAAAAAGGTTGGAGCAGAATATATTTTACTTCAGCTGAATTTAAAAAGGCAGTTGTAGCAATCCTTATCTCAGACAAAACAGCAGCTAATTTAGATGTCATTAAAAGAGATAAGGAAGGAAACTATATCCTCTTAAAATACACCATAGGGGTGGCTAGGTGGCACAGTAGATAGAGCACTGGCCCTGGAGTCAGGAGTACCTGAGTTCAAATCTGGCCTCAGACACTTAGTAATTACCTAGCTGCGTGGCCTTGGGCAAGCTACTTAACCCAATTGCCTAGCAAAAACTAAAAAATAAGTACCATAAGAAATGAAGCAATTTCAATACTTAATATGTACATGCCAAGTTTTATAGCATCCAAATTCTTAGTGGAGAAGCTGAATGAGTTACAGGAAGGCATAGACAGCAAAACTCTACTGGTGGAAATCTCAAACTCCCTCTGTCAGATTTAGATAATGCAAACCAAAAAATAAACAAGAAGGAAGATAAAGAGGTAAATAGAATGTTAGGAAACCTAGACACAATAGACTTTTGGAGAAAATTGAATGGGGATAGAAAGGAGTATACTTTTTTTCCCAACCATACATGGCACTTATACAAAAACTGACCATGTGCTAGGAAATGTAAACATTATAATAGAATGAAGAAAGGCAGAAATACTGACTACTACCTTCTTAGATCTTAATGCAATGAAAAACATGTGCAATAAAGGGCCAAGGAGAGACAGACCTAAATCTTATTGGGAAACTTTTAACCTCATATTAAAGAATGAGTAGCTCAAACAACAAATCATCAAGAGAATTAGTGAAATCACCTTGCATAATGACAATAAGGAGAAAACATACCAAAAATTATGGAATATAGTCAAGGCAATTATTAGGGTATATATTATATTTTAGAAAGAGAAAATCAATGAATTATGCATGCAACTAAAAAAATTGGAGAAAGAACAAATCACAAATCCCCAATTGTATACCAAATTAGAAATTCTAAAAATTAAAGGAGAAATTAATAAAATTGAAAGCAAGAAAATTATTTAACTAATTGATCAACCCAAGTATTGATTCTATGGGAAAAACAACAAAATTGATAAACCTTTGGTTAATTTGATTAAAAAAAAGAAAGAAGAAAACCAAATTGATAGTATCATAAATGAAATAGGTGAATTCACCACCAATGAGGAGGAAATTAAAGTAATAATCCAGAATTATTTTGCCCAACCCTATACCACTAAATTTGATAATCTAAGTGAAATGGAAAAAAATATTTATGAGAATACAAATTGCCCAGGTTAAATGAAGAGGAAATTAAATACCTAAATAAAGCTATCTGAGAAAAAAGAAATTCAACAAGCTATTACTGAACTCCCTAAGAAAAAAATCTCCAGGGCCAGATGGATTCACAAGTGAATTCTATCAAGCATTTAAGGAACAATTGGTTACAATTGTATGCCAACTCTTTGGAAAACTAGATGAAAATGATACCTAAAGCAGGAAGAGTCAAAACAGAGAAAGATAATTATTGACCAATTTCCCTAATGAATATAGTTGCAAAAATCTTAAATAAAATCTTAGCAAAACAATTAAAGCAAGTTAGCAGTAGGAAAATACATTATTACCAAGCAAGATTTATCCCAGGAATGCAGAACTGGTTCAATATTAGCAAAACTCTTAGTATAATTGACTATAACAATAATAAACCTAACAGAAATTTTATGATTATCTCAATAGTTACTGTAAAAAACTTTGGCAAAAAACAACAGCCATTCCTACTAAACACATTAGAGAGCATAGGGATAAATGGATTCTTCCTTAGAATGATTAGCAGTATTAACAAGCGATATATGCAATGGGGATAAGTTAGAGGTATTTCCAGTAAGAACAGCGGTGAAAGGATGCCTATTATCACAAATATTATTCAGTATTTTAGCTTCAGCAATAAGAGAATAAAAAGAAATTGAAGGTATTAGACTTGAGAAGGAAGAAACAAAACTTTCAATTATTTGCAGATGACATGATGATGATATGTCTAGAGAATCCTAAAAACCCATCAAAAAACTCCCCAAAACAATTAGCAACTTTAGCAAAGTTTCAGGATATAAAAATAAATCTTCATGAATACTCCGCATTTCTATATATTAATAGTAAACTACAGCAGCAAGAGCCAAAAATAAAGAGAAATTCTTTTTCAAATAACTTCAGGTAATATAAAATACCTGGTAATCTGTCTGCCAAGGCTGACTCAGAAATGCTATAAAAACAACTATAAAACATTTTACACAAATAAAGTCAGATTTAAATAACTGGGCAAATATCAACTGCTCAAGGATGGGCCAAGCTATTATACTAAAAATTACAATTCTACCTAAATTAATATACTTATTTAGTTCCTTAACAATCAAACCTCCAAAACGTTACTTTAATGAGAAAGAAGAAATATGGAGAAACAAAAAGTCAAGAATATTCAGGGATTTAATGAAAAAAGTACAAAATGAGGTGCCTTAGCCTTCACACATGTAAAACTACTTTTTATTTCTCCATATGAATTTACTTACAACTTTTTTTTCACTCATTAAAGTAATTTTTTGGAATTTTGATTGCTAGAGCACTAAACAGGTAGTTTAGTTTTGGTAGAATTGTCATTTTTATTATATTAGACCTATTCATGAGCAGTTGATGCTTGACCAGTTATTTAATTCTGATTTTATTTGCATGAGAAGGGTTTTGTAATTACCTTCAAAAAGTTTCTGAGTCTTCCTTGGCAAATACACTCCCAGGTATTGTACATTGTCTGAGGTTACTTTGAATGGGATTTTGCTTTCTAGTTCTATCTGCTGTATGCTGCTAGTCATATATAGAAATGTTGAGGATTTATGAGGGTTTTTTTGATATCCTGCTACTTTGATAAAATTGCTAATTTTTTTCAGTATTTTTTGGAGGATTTCTTGGGATTCTCTAGGTATACCATCATGTCATCTGTAAAGAGAGTTTTGTCTCTTCCTTCCCAATTCTAATTCCTTCAATTTCATTGTCTTCTCTTATTGCAGAAACTAACATTTTTAATATGATATTTAATTGTATTGGTGAAAATGGGCATGCTTGTTTGTCTCCTGATCTTATTGGGAATGCCTCTAGACTCTCCCCATTGAATATAATGCTTGTTGATGGTTTCAGATAGATACTGCTTATTTATTATTCTAAGGAACAGTCCATTTATTCCTACACTCTCCATCTATTGATATAATCATATAATTTCTGATAGGTTTGCTCTTGATATAATTAATTATACTAGCAACTTTCCTAATATTGAACCAACCCTGCATTCCTGGAATAAATCCTACTTTGTCATAATGTATTATCCTAGCAATAACTTGTAATCATTTTGTTAAGATTTTGTTTAAGATTTTTGCATCTATATGCATCAAGGAGATAGGTCTATAATTTTCTTTCTCTATTTTAACTCTTCCTGGAATAGGTATTAGCACCATATTGGTGTCATAGACAGAGGCAAAGTTGAATTTTTCATGATTTTCCCAAAGAGTTTATAGAGAATTGGAAGCAATGGTTCATTAAAAGTTTGGTAGAATTCATTGGTGAATCCATCATGTTCTGGAGATTTTTTTCTTATGGAGTTCAATGATAACTTGTTGAATTACTTTTTCTGAGATAAGATTGTTTAGGTATTTAATCTTTTCTTCATTTATCCTGGGCAAATTATATTTTTTATAAATATTCATCCACTTCACTTAGATTGTCAAATTTATTAACATAGAGTTGGGCAAAATAATTCCAGAATTATTACTTTATTTTCCTTCTCATTGGTGGTGAGTCCACCTTTTTCATTTATTTTACTAGAAATGTGGGTTTCTTCTTTCTTTTTTAAATCAAATTTAGCAGAATTTATCAGTTTTATGGGTTTTTCATAAAACCAACTATTGGTTTTATTCATTCTATTGGGTTTTTTGCTTATGATTTTAATAATTTCTCCTTTAATTTTTAGAATTTATAATTTGTATTTAATTGTGGATTTTTAATTTGTTCTTTCTCTAATTTTTTAGTTGTTTAGTTCATTTATTTCCTTTCACTAACTTATTCATGTAAGCATTTGAAGATATAATATATCCCCTAACAGCTGCTTTGAGTGAATCCCATAGGTTTTGGTATGTTGTTTCATTATTGTCATTATCTAGAATGAAATAATTAATTCTCTCTATAATTTGTTGTTTGATCCACTCATTCTTTAAAATGAGATTATTCAGTTTCCAATTACTTCTGGGTCTATATCTCCCTGGCCCAATATTGCATATGATTTCTATTGCATTATGATTTGAGAAAGATATATTCACTATTTCTGCTTTTCTGCACTTGATTGTTAGGTTTTTATGCCCTAGTAGGTGTTCAATTTTTGTGTAAATGCTAAGTACCGCAGAAAAGAGGTATATTCTTTTATATCTCCATTTAATTTCCTCCATAAGTCTACTATATCTAGCTTTTCTAACAATCTATTTATCACTTTACCTTCTTTCTTGTTTATTTTATGATTCAATTTATCCAAATCTAAGAGTGGGAGGTTGAGTTCTCCCACTAGTAGAGTTTTACTGTCTATGTCTTCCTGTAGTTCTTTTGCTTTCTCCTCTAAGAATTTGGATGCTATCCCATTGGGTGAATATATATATTCAGTATTAAAATCACTTTATTTTTCTATGGTACATTTTAGGAGGTTATAGTTGCCTTCCTTATCTCTTTTAATGCTATCTATTTTTGCAACTGTTTTGTTTGAGATAAGGATTCCTAACCCTGCTTTTTACACTTCAGCTGAAGCAAAATATATTCTGCTCCAACCTTTTACCTTTACTCCAGATGTATCTCTCTGCTTCAAATGAGTTTCTTGTAAGCAGAATTTGGGGGGATTCTGGTTTTTAATCTAATCTGCTATTCATTTACCTTTTAAGGGAGAATTTATCCCATTCACATTCCAAGTTATAATTACTAACTCTTTATTGCCCTCCATGCTCTCTTAAATCTGTATTTTTCCTCATCCGCCCTTTATCTGTATTCTCCAGTATTTTGTTTCTG
This sequence comes from Macrotis lagotis, assembly GCF_037893015.1. Taxonomy (NCBI): domain Eukaryota; kingdom Metazoa; phylum Chordata; class Mammalia; order Peramelemorphia; family Peramelidae; genus Macrotis; species Macrotis lagotis. The sequence continues at coordinate 484,303,907 of NC_133666.1, forward strand.
AATACTGCCACCTTCAATGTATTTTCTTTCTTATATCCATCCTCTCCTCTTTCACTTTATCCCTTTTCCCTTCCCTTCCTTAAGTTAGTTACCTTTTTCTCCCTCTCCCTGTCTCCAACCCCCCTCCCCTTTTCCCATTTTAATACTTGAAAGGGAAGATTTTTTTTTAAGTTAACTGAGTATCTTTGTAAGTTAACTTTAAGCCATGTCCTATGAGAGAAATATTCAGGTGTTTATTATCTCTTCCCTCCTTCCCTTCTATTACAATAGGTCTTTTGTAACTCTTAATGTGATGAGATTTACTCCATTCAATCTCCTCCCTCCTCTCATCTCCTTCTTGTCCCCCTTTCTATGGAGGAAGTGTTTTCAAATCATTCTAACTAAGTCATAGAAAATCCTGACTATCCATCACTTCTGGCTAACTGTATTCTCTTTAATAGAGTAATAATTCTTGAGAGTTATTAGAGACTTTTTCCCAAGTAGAGATATAGCTAGTTTCATCCCATTGGGTAGTAGTCTCATGACTAAGTCATGAGTGTCCATCATTTTTGACTGAGTATATTCACTCTGATAGAGTTACAATTATCAGGTATTATGAGAATCTTTTTGCCTTGCTGAGACATAGCCAGTTTCCTCTTATTGGATAGCAGCCCCCCCCCTTTTCTTAACATTTTTAAGTGTCTCTTAAGCCTCCTGTTTGATGTTCAAATTTTCAATTTAGCTCTGGTCTTGTCATCAGGAATTTTTGGAATTCTTCCATTTAGTTAAATGCCCATCTATTCCCCCTTTAAAAGAAGGCTTAGTTTTGCAGGATAGTGGATTCTTGGATGCATTCCAAGCTCCCTTGCTCTTTGGAATAGCTCATTCCAGGGCCCTCAATCCCTTAATGTTGATGCAGCCAGGTCCTTCTTAATCTTTACTGTAGCTCCTTGATATTTAAATTGTTTCTTTTGGCCGCTTGCATAATTTTTCTCTTTTATCTGATACTTCTGGAATTTGGCCACAACATTCCTTGGTGTTTTCATTTTAGGATATCTTTCCAGAGGAGATTGATGTATTTTTTCAATAACTATTTTCCCCTCTGGTTCCATGATATCAAGGTGGTTTTCCATCACTAAATTCTGTAATATTAAGTCTAGGCTATTTTTTTTATTTTCAATATTTTCAGGAAGACCTATTTTTCTCAGGTTGTCCTTCTCAATCGATTCTTGAGGTCAGTGGCTTTGCTGATGAAGTATTTTATATTTTCTTCTATTCTTTTCTATTTTTTGATTTTGCTTAAAAGACTCTTCCTGTCACATGGAGTCATTAGTTTACACAGATTTCAATCTTTTTTTTAAGAGAAGAATTTTCTTTATTTACTTTTTACAACTCATTTTCCAGTTGGTCAATTCTGTTTCTGAAAGAGTTTTCCAAGTGACCAGTTGAGGTTTTGAGAGAATTATTTTCTTTTTGTATTTTTCTTATTGTATTTTCCAATGACTTGTTTTCTTGTTGCAAGGTGTTAATTTTCATTCCCAAATTTTCCAATTGATTTTTAAACTCCTTCCTTATTTCTTCAAGGAAGTCTTTCTGTGCTACAGAACACATCATATAGTCCTCAGAGGTTCTAGGTCTCTCTGAGTTAGTGTCTTTTTCTTCCAAGAATTTTTCTATGGACCATCCTTTGTACTGGCCTTTCTTCATTACTCTAAATCCTTGTGATGGGGAGGGGCTGGTTCACAGGAGTTTGGTGCCAGTATCCCTAGAGGCTTTACTCATTGTGTGTAATATCTCCAGTTGGCCAGTAGGTTGTGCTAGTTTTTCTCACTGAGTGCAATATCTCCAGCTGGCCAGTAGGGGGTGCTGGTTGTTTTCTCTGGAGTGTCTGTGACCTTGATTGAGGCCCTCTGCCTTGTCCTGGAGGGAGTGCTTGAAACTGTTAAATACTTTTGTCTTTGATCAATGGTGGGCTATATCCTGTGCTAAGGTGATCATTCTCCCTCCCTATTGTCAGCTGAGGTTGTTCTGCTGCTGGCTTTAGCCTGGGGCAAAGGTAGTCTGTAATTGTGTTTGATCATGGGAAGACACTTCAGCTGAAATGGAAGTGTGGACTCTGGGTTCCTCTTGACCAGAAGGGTTCAGGGATTGATGTCTGTAACTTGCCTGCTCAGGAACTCTTCCTCTCTTCCTTTCAGCAAGTTCCAGATGGTCAGCACCACCACCAACACCAATGCCCCTGTTCCCTAGTTGACCCAAGCCTCCATGGTAGGTCTATGTTAGGCTCTATCCCCACTGCTGTTCAAGGTGGTCCAGTTCTCAGGCCCTCAGGCTCCTGTGTTCCTGCTTCACAACTAATCAGGTTAATCCATGGTTTGTATAGGCTCCCAAGCTCTCACAGATCCAGCCAGAGACTTCTCTCTGTGCCCAGACTCATCCATTATCTTGGGAGACAGATCCTGGGTGGATGATCCTCTCCTGGCTTTTCTTTCTGCGTTTGGTCAATCAGATTTCTGTTAAGAGGTTTGTTTCATGTTATTCATAAGGGAATATCAGGATACTTTAAAACTGTGTCTGTCTTCTCTTTGCCATCTTGGCCGGAAGTCAAAAGAACTCAGTTCTAAAGTCACATTTATAAAGAAAAAAAAACAAAAAAGAATTATTCCCCAGTTGACAAATGGTCAAAGGATAAGCAAAAGCGATTTACAGAGAAGGAAATTAAAGCTATCCATAGTCATATGAAAAATTGTTCTAAATCAATACTGATTAACAAATTGCAAAATAAAGCAGTTATGAGTTATCATCTCACACATAACAGATTGACCAATATGACCAGAAAGGACAATGTTCAATTTTGGAAGGGATGTGAGAAATCTGGCATAATAATGCGTTGTTAGAGGAGTTGTGAACTCATCCAGCATTTATGGAGAGTCATATGGAATTATGTCAAAAAGGTAATAAAATGGGCATACCTTTTAATCCAGCAATACCACTGCTTGGTCTATACCCTAAAGAGATTTTGAAAAAGAGTCAAAATGTCACTTGTATGAAACTATTAATAGCAGTCCTGTTGGTGGTAGCAAAGAATTGAATAGCAAGTGAATGTCCATCAATTGAGGAATGGCTGAACAAACTGTGGTATATGTATGTCATGGAACACTATTGTTCTAGTAGAAACCAAGAAGGATAGGAATTCAGAGAAGACTGGAAAGAATTCCATAAATTGATGATGAGCAAGATGAGAAGAACATTGTACACCCTAATGGCAACATGGGGGTGATGATCAATCTTTTTGTACTTGCTCATTCCAACAATGCAATAATCAGGGAAAATTTTTTCTGCAATAGAGAATATCATTTTTTATCCAGAGAAAGCATTATGGAGTTTAAAGAAAGACCAAAGTCTATGAGCTTCAAATTTTTACAAAAAAATATGTTGTAAGTAGTACATAATTTTGTTATCCATAATATATTATTTTCTCCTCAAGGATAATATTTCTCTCCCAACACATTCAATGTTGATCAGTGTATAACATTGAAACAGCATAAATATTATCAGACTGTCTTCTGTGGGTAGATGGGGGAAGGAAGGGATGGTGGAGGAAAGATTGTAAAATTCAAAACCTTGCATAAATTGATTGGTACAAACTACTATTGTATATAATTGGAGAACAAATAAAATATTAATTTAAAAAATAGGAGAGGAAGGAGTTCTGCCAAACTTCTTTTATGACACCAACATGGTACTGATACCTAAACCAGGAAGAACCAAAACAGGCAAAGAAAATTATAGACCAATCTCCAGAATGAATATTGATGCAAAAATCCTAAATAAAATTTTAGCAATAAAATTTACAGCAAGTTATTACTAAAAGAATGTACCATGATAAGTGAGAATATATACTAGGTAGGCAGGGATGGTTCAATATTAGGAATACAAATAACATAATTGAAGATATCATTAGCAAACACAACAGAAATCATAAGATTATCTCAATTGATTTTGAAAAAGCTTTTGATAAAAGTACAACATCCATTCCTATTAAAAATACTAGAAAGATTGGAATAAATGGAGTTTTCCTTAAAGTCATAGCTAATATCTATCTATAAACCATCAGCAAATATTATATGCAATGGAAATAAACTTAGAGCATTTTCAATAAAATCAAGGATGAAACAAGGATGATCATCATTATTGCCATTACTATTCAATAATGTAGTAGAAATGCTAGTTCTAACAGTAAGAGAAGAAAAAGAAATTAAAGAAATCAGAATTTGCAATGAGGATGCAAAGTTTTCACTCTTTGCAAATTCAGCAAAGTAGCAGGTTATAAAATAAACCCATAAAAATCATCAACATTTCTGTTCATGAACAACAAAATCCAAGATCAATATGTAGAAAGAGAATTTTCATTTCAAGTAATCCTAGAAAACAGTAAATACTTGGGAATCTACCTCCCAAAACAAACCTGTATGGACGCTATTATAAAACACTTGTCACATGAAGAAAGTTAGATCTAAATAATTGAAAAGAATGTGAATTACTCATTGTTAGATCGAGCTAATATAATAAAAGGACAATTATAGCTAAATTAAATTACTTATACAATGCCGTACCAATCAAACTACCAAATAACTACTTTTCTGAGCTAGAAAAATATAGTATCACAATTCATCTGGAGCAACAAAAGATCAAGAATAGCAAGGGAATTGATTAAAAAAATGCAAATGAAGGTCTACCAGATCTAAGACCATACTCTAAAACAGCAGTCATCAAAACTGCCTTGTACTCATTAAGAAATAGAGTAATGGATCAGTGGACTAGGATAGATTCAAAAGAAACCACAGTAAATGATTCAAAAATTTCCTATTTGACAAACCAAAACACATCTGCTTCTGGGATAAGAACTCACTATTTGACAAAAATTTGTGAAAACTGGAAAATAGTATGGCAAAAACTAAACATAGATCCACATCTCACATCCAATACCAAAATAAGGTCAAAATGGGTACAGGATTTAGACCTTAAAGGGAAACAACTTAGATTAATAGACCACAAAATACTCTATCTATCATATCAGTGCCCAAACAAGAATTAGAGTACATTATAAGATGTAAAATGAATGATTTTGACTATATTAAAATAAAAGATTTTGCACCAATAAAATCAATGCTCTCAAAATAAAAAGGAAAACATAAAGCTAGAAACAATCACAATTAGGAGTTCTGATAAAGGTCATTCCCCAATTGATAAATGGTCAGTTTTTGAATAGAAAGTTTTCAAATGAAGAAATTAAAGTTGTGTATATAATCATATGAAAAACTGTTTCAAATCATGATTAATTATAGAAATCAAAATAAAGACAACAATGAGGCATCACATCACACCTGTCAGATTGGCCAAGATGAGAAAAATGAAAAATGATCCCTTGGAGAGTTTGTGGGAGGATTAGGACATTGCTGCATTACTGGTGGAGTTGTGAATGGTTTCATTCTTTCTGGAGAGCAATATGGAGCTATACCCAAACAGCAATAAAACTCTTCATATCTTTTCAACCAGCAATTCCAATTCTAGGTCTATATCCATAAGAAATTATAAAAAATGGGAAAATTCCTACATGTTCAAAATATTCTTTTTTGTATTGGCAAAGAATTAGAAATTGTGGAGATGCCCATCAATTGGGGAATGAGTAAACAAGTAATAGTATATGATATATTATTGTTATATAAGAAACTATTAATGGTCAGACTCTAGAGAAGTATGGAATAACTTACAGGATCTGATGTTGAGTAAAAGGAGCAGAACTAAGAGAGCAATGTACACATTAACAGCAGCATTGTGGGTTGGTCAACTTTAACGTAAGTAGCACCTATAAGCAGTTCAGAAGTAGGACAACTGTATTAGACCAACTATGGACAATGTTATCCCCCTCCAGAGGAAGATAAACAAAACAAAACAAAAAAAGAAAAACCATTCCTTCAGAATGTGATGAAACTTTATAAAAATTATCTTTTATGTATCTCTTTTCCTTAATCATATGATAAACGTGTTTATCCAAAATATATATGTACAATGTTATCATGATTGTTCACAGCTGGGGGGGGTGGGAATGAGAATGGAAGGAGATTTTGAACCTTAAAAATATAAATGCATATATGAACAAAAATAAATTTAATTTAAAAAGACGGATTTCAAGGCATACTTCTGAGGAAATTAATTTTGTTATTATTTTTTTCTTAAACATAACTGAGACAGTTATGATACTTGCTAAATAGCAGGAACATGTTCTGATTTCACAAATCTTTATTAAAATGATCCTCATTTTATATTGAGAAATTAAAGAATTTTAACTAACTTGGGAATATATAACTAGTAACATGTCAAAGCTAAACACTTGAATATCTAACTGCTTAGAACATTGAGCATTGCAGGTCAAATGGCTCTAATCTTAAACATTCATCTTTCTATAATAATTCAAATGTGCTTCAGCAGTAGTCAAAAAAGAAAAGGATTTAATTTTGATCATCTGACATGATTAAAAAATCTGTCTTAAAGAACAGGGACATAACAGAAGATATTCCTTTTTTTGATATCAATTCAAATCAAACATTATATGACCCAACTGCAATGAGTCAGGTTTAAAGTCAGCAAGGTGTTATTGTATGTTTAGGGAAATTAAATCATTCTTTCATTCTTCTCCTTGAGACCCTACTAATATGTAATACCCAATAAATTTCTGGCATCACAGATCAATGACTCAATAGCATTCCATGATGATCATATCTGGAGTCAGGCACAGAATAATGTCAGATAACAGTCCCAAAAAAGTCTATCAATTGAAAAATTCAATGAGAACGTCAGGTGAACTCAGATCACAAGGGTCAATTATCCTAGATAATGAGTTGGATCTCATGTTGATAATAGCAAGAGGTTCACCCAAAAAAATCATAATATCATCAATATTGCCCAAATGACTTTGTTTTAACATGCTTAATAATAAACAGCAAAAACTTGATATATATCAAAACAATAACTCCAAATGGCAAACAGTTATTTTATTAAAGTCTTTAATTAAAATGTTTTCATTTAGTATGCTCATCACATGGAATACTTTGAATCACTTTAAACAATGAGAAAATCTTTAGGTGACTCCTAAGCATTTTACATATACTTTTACTCATGTTCTGATTCCAGATAAAATAATCAAGCATATAAAAATCATATTTCCAATTGAGGTGATACAAGACAGCTCATGAGTTGAGCTTCACTAACCCTTCACTCACATATCATTTCTGTTCTGAAATCTTATTTCTTAGAATGAAAACAAAATTTAAAAAGTGGTGCTTAACTTTAATTTCATAACAACATATTTATTTCCTGTCTAATTACAATTACATCCTTCTGAAAGAATGGAATATTTCACAAATTAAATTTTATCCTAGGTCTTTGTATGATTAAAGATTTATACCAAAACAAAAAGAACCTACTTAATCTGTTTGGCTTGATTCTTAGACAATACCCTCCTAAAGATGTTGCAAGGTCACAGAAAATCTGTGAATGAATACATTACAGAAATAATACTCAGGGTCCCAATATCTCATTAATCACAATAGGTTGGACATAATTGTCATCAATACCAAGATATTATTACAATAAATTAGTTTATAAATTAAAATTTAGTATTGTCTTCTACAAATCATAGAAAACAATTTTGCAAAATCATTTTTTAAACTTAAACAATTTTTGTAAAATTATTTCCCTTCTTGGTTGAATCCCAGTGGTCTTAAAAATAAAATAAATTTTCTATTACCACTAAGTTTCTGACCACCTTGTTTTAGTCAATAGACTTTTACAATAGTGTGGAGTTAGAATTTTTCTTTAAATCAAAGAGAACATACCTTATTTAAATAAACAAATTTACCAGACCTTTAAAATTTTCTCAATATATTATTGTATTTTTAATTATATCACCAGAAATAATCCCACACTGATAATTCACTTAAACTTTTAGAGCAGCATTAATAAATTGCTATATATCTTCAAATAAGCATATTTAAATGTTTTTATATGAAGCAAGCTTGAAAATTGCATCCCAATTTGTGCAAGTAGTTCCATAGGTATTTCACAAGATTTTATTTTGATAATGCCTACATAAATATTTCACCTAAACAACAACTCCAAATATGTCATCATTTTCATAATAATAACCAATTAACTTCAAATAAATTTTCTTTCAATATAAACATAAACTTGGAAGTCATTAATTTCTCAAACAAAAATACTTTAAGTTATTAGTGCATGGTCAGCAGTGTTAAAATAAATGAAAGCATTACCTGATAACTGACACTGATTCTGACCTGTTTTATTTCACCTAGGTTAGAAACGGACTCAGTAAAACTTCTATTAACTGCAGAATGACCTACTTAAAAATTTCCTAGGCCATTAATTCTATGCCTTAGTTTCAATCTAAACATATCTAAATTAAAAAATAAATTGACTTTTGTCACAGTTATTTACCAAATTTCATAATATCAAGAAATTTAAGAGAATGACAATACCATAAATAGTCCTATATATTTAAAACTTGAAAGAAAACTTAATTGCCTAGCATGTGATCTTAATTAACCTTCCAAATTCCTTTCACAGAAAATTGACGTTGAATACTATTCACATCCAAAATCTGTGGAAAATTGTGAAACAATTACATCTAATTAAAGAGATAATATAAATAGTTAACATTATTATAGCATTTACCTTTAGCCAAGCATTTTACAGTCATTTGATCCTCTTTATGACTCTAAGTGATGCTCTTACAGAACACAAACTGAGATAGAACTTTCTTAATGCCCAACAACTTTCAGCATGTGACATTGTCATTTCCTTCAGGACTGAATTTTGGCTTAATTCAAACTAAATCTGGATTTATAATACTTTAATAATAATACTTTAATTTAATTCTCAAAGGCATCTTTTTTTCTACCTTTGAGAATTATCAGATAAAGAGCTGAGTTTATGCTGCAAATACTAGGATATATGTCCAAAGTTTTACAAGCAGTCTAAATATTTCAAGATTTTATATAATTAGTGTTTCACTAAATCTATTCTCTGTTAGATTGAATGTGTCAATACAGTTTTCCAAGTTAAAAAATAATTACACTGATTTTCCCATTTAATTCTTAATAAAGATGGTCACAAGCTCTGCCCTTTGAACATATCAGGCAGGATAGGCTTAAGATTTGCTATGACAGTGGAGAGGGGGCAGAGTGGGCATCAGTAGCAGTGGTGGGATAGAATACGGAAGAGGAGCTGAGATAAGTTTACTGGAGAAAAGACAGAAGAAACTTACAAACCAGAGTTTATAAATTAGACACCTACAGTTTTTAGGTTTCATAATTTTTTTTTGAGATCAATCAAATCTGGACCAATAAACAGAAACTCAATATGGATCATAATTTAGGGTCATCTCTTAGTTGTATGAGCACTGGTAATGTTGACCATAAAATCACACCAAATTTAGGGTACTCTCAAAGGAGACCTTCTAGAGTCTTCATCCTCAGATTGAATTTAGAGAAATATGAACTTGCCAAAACAGGATTCCAAGTTATTAGAGGAATTGGGGGGGGAGGGAAGATATCCCCTTTTCACAGCTGAGAATCCAGCTAAACATAACTAGTGGGGCACCTACACATCTTGTCAAAAGGGGGTCTGATACTTCAATTCTCTAATTTAATCCAAATTTTATGGAAAAATTGATGACCTCTGTGGTTTTGACCTTAAAAATAATAATTAAATTAAATATGTTTTAATCTTTAGAGTTTTTCCTAATAAGGGACAAATATTTACCTCCAGAATTTGATCTCAAGAAAGAGCAAAATAGAATTAGATTAATCTATAAATGTTTATTAAAAGTTTTCTATGTTTGCTGATTACACAAGTATGTATGGGAAACCTGGCTTGAAAACCATCTCCCAAAAAATTAGATGTTGAAAGGGAATTTTATGCAATTTCACCATCAAAAGGTGGGATCTGAAAAGCTACTTGTCCATCCAGGGACTAACCTTAAACTTAAAAAAGGACTGGGTATCAGATACAGCTCATAGCAGGTATACCCAGGAAGACATACTAGGAAGTGTGATTCTTTCCAAGCACAGGAGTTATGCTAAGACGTTCTCAAAGCAATTTGATTTTTGCCCTCTACCATGTCAATGCCACTCAATGGTTAATAATGGGGATTTGAGGCGAGCACCTATTCCTGCAGAGGTTAACATCATCTTCTTAGTCTCTCAGGCTCACAAATTATAGTAATCATTCTTTATTCCTTACTATCTTTTCTGTCTCTCAGTATTCAAGCTATTGCCAAATCCTGTCAGATTGACCTTTGCATTATCTCTCAATTATGTCTTGTTCTCTTTTCTCATACTGCTATCACTCCGATACATGTGACATCTTCTTCCTCTTTTGTTCTCCCCGCTTGCCTGTTCTTGATTTTCTTACAATCATCTCCTCATCATAACTGTAATAAACTTCTGGTGGGTCTGCCTGTCTCACTTCACTCTCCACTCCAATCCTACCTCCATTAATGCGATTTTCCTAAAATGTAGGAATGTACAAGTCATCCCCTTCTACTCAATAAACTGCAAAGGATTTGTATTACCTCCAGAAGCAAAATGTTTTCTGTGACAATCAGTCCTTTAAATCACCCCCCTTTCCTTTGTTTTCTGTCTTGTTCCACTTTGTTTTCTAACATACTCTTATTTGATCTAGTGACACTGTTCTCATGAACAAGACACTCCTCCTTTAAGCTCAGGGCATTATCTCTGTCTCACATGCTTAGAACAATCTTTCTCTTCTGTTCTATTAAACTCCTTATCTTTCTTTGGACTAACTAAAATTCCACGTTCAAAAGAAAGTTTATCCCAACTTCTCTTAAATGCAGTGCCTTCTCTCTTGTTAATTGTTCACTTATTTATTTCACATATAATCTTCTGCATAAATATTTTGTTTTCATGTCATTTCTCATTAGATTGCAAGCTGCTTGATGGTAAATATGTATTTTGCTACCTCATTTTGGGGAGGAGGAGCTGAGATAAGTTTTGTCCATAGTACATGGTTAATAAATACTGATTGATTCATTCACCATATGATTCCAGTTTACCTTTCTAGACATAGTAAACAATGCTAATCTTCATACACTTTATGGTTCAGTTAAACTGATTGACTTGTTGTTCCTCTAAGAGAATATTATATCTTCACATTTCAAATATTTTGACAAGCTATTCCCATGACAAGTATATATTTCTTGCATGAATCTGTTTTGTAAATCCCTGTTTTGCTTCAAAATTCATTCTTTGGTTTAGGAATCCTCACCTGATTTCCTCAGGCTGTAGTACTCCACCCAAGAAATTCCTTTGATTATATAAATGTGATGGAGACTTGATGGGATAAGACTTATTATTGGGATATGACTTCTTTGAAAAAGAATAGAGTAGGTAAAGACAGGTATGGATGGATCATCACTGTATATTAATAAAGGATGCTCTTAGGACCCATTTCTAAAATATATAGAGAAGTGAATCAAATTTTTAAGAAACTAATCATTCCAATTGATTAATGGTCAAAGGATATGTAAAGGCAATTCTCAGATGAAGAAACTAAAGCTACCTTTAGTCATATGGAAAATTATTCTAAATCATTATTGATTAGAGAAACACAAGTTAAAACAACTGTGATGGATACCCCACACTTATCAGATAGGCCAATATGACTATCAAGGAAAATGACCAATGTTGGAGGAGCTGTGAGAAAACTGGGATCCTATTGATGGAGCGGTGAACTGATCCAACATTTCTGAAGATCTCTTTGTAATTATGCCCAAAGGGCAATAAAACTGTGCATACATTTTTGATCCAGTAATATCACTTCCAGGTCTGTAACCCCAAGAGATCTCAAAAAGGGAATTCCACATGTACAAAGCTATTATTAGCAGCTCTTGTCATGTTGGCAAAGCATTAGAAATTGGGGGGACGTTCATCAATTGGAAAATGGCTGAACAAATAGTGATATATATATATATATTATATACATATATATGAATATGACTGAGAACTACTGTTCTATTAGAAATCATGAGGGCTGGGATTTTGGTAATATCTGGAAAGACATGCGTGAATTGATGATGAATGAAATGAGCAAAACCAGAAGAGTATTGTCCACATTATCAACATTAAGTGATGATCAACTATCAGGGACTTGTTAATTTAAGCAGTGCAATAATCACGAAAAATTATAGAAGACATAATGGAAAATACCATCCTTATTCAGAGAAGGAGCTACAGAGTTTAATGCAGACCAAAATTTGCTAGCTGCAATATTAAAAAAGTTGACTGATATATTAGAAAAAAAAAGAAAGGAAACCCATAGATCAGAAAAGGAAACATTAAAGTGAGCATTTAAAAAGGGTTAAGTAATTTAATGGAGATAGAAACCAGGGTTATCAGATTACGTTACAGATTGCTGAAGAAAAATAAGATGTAAAAGTTTAAAAAATATATTATAAAACAGATATGGATAAACAATATAGTGGAAATGGGAGATTTCACTTGTATAGAACTCGTAGAACTCCTCTGCCGCAAGCTAAAACAAGTAATTTTGACAAAAATTGCCATTCAAACTTCATTCTTCAACAAAAGCAAGAGTGGAAAATGGGCTATTGTAGAATTCTCTAAAAGAGGAAGAAAAACCTCAAAATAATCTGATATACAGATTTTTGGAGGCCAGGTATCAAAGAGTAGAAAAAAAGAGGGAGAAAACAATTATATAAAATAAATGTAAATGTCAATCCAAAAGTGATGGAAGTTCTAATAACTAAAATTTTGAGGTTAACATTTTTCCTTTTAAAAACAATTTTATTGAAAGAGAATAGCTAAATAAGGACAAGATTATAGTTCAGAGCAGATAACATTAAGATGATAAATTATAGATGGAAGATGACTCATATTTGAACTATAAAAGACACAGGGAAAAGCAAGTCAGGAGGAACATTGCAGCTCAAGATGTCACTAGATATCGAGTGCATCTAGTTGTTTTGAATGAGTTCAAGGTACTAGGCTTAAAAGCAAAATGTAATTCTAAGTGTAGGAAGCCAATGTGAATGGCCTTGTAAAAACTGTCAGAGCGAAATGAGAGTAAGGTCACAAAGTTTAGCAGGGTAAATAATAACACTTCCAAATTTTCTGTAAACTATAAACCAAAATATGACTGATTACTGGCAAATCCTTAGAATGTTTTTAGAGGTTTGGTTAACAAACATCTAGAGAAGGTGCAATGAGTTATCAGGGTTTTATTAGAAATAGGTCATAAAGTAATTTTGTTCTTTTCTTATTGCTTTATTAGGTTGGGAGATCAAATAATTATGGGAAATATGTCTGGATTTTGACTAACCAATTAAAATATTTTGTCATTGTTTTTCCATATGAATTCTATTTATTTGTCCAACTATACATAAAAGTAATTTTCAGCATTCCTTTTTGTTAAGGTTTTTCACTTCTCCACATCCCTCCCCAACCTTAGGATAGCAAGTAATCTGATATAGTACATATAAAGACTGACGGACTGCTATCTGTGGGGTGGGGGAGGGGGTAGGGAAGCAAGATTGGGGGAAAACTGTAAAACTCAAATAATATCTTTAATAAAACTTTTTTAAAAAAGCCATTCCCCAATTGACAAATTGTCAAAGGATATGCAAAGGTAATTTTCAGATGAGGAAATTAAAGCTATCTATAGTCATATGAAAAATTGCTCTAAATCATTATTGATTATAGAAATACAAATTAAAGCATTTCTGAAGTATCACCTCACACATCTAAGATTGGTCAATATGACCTCCTTGTTTGAAGGGATGTGGAAATGTGGAACACTAATGTATTATTGGTGGATTTGTGAACTGATTCAACCTTTTGGGAGAGCAATTTGGAGCTATGCCCAAAGGATGATAAGATGTATATACCCTTTGATCCAACAGTACCTGTACTGGGACTGTATCCTAAGGAGATCATGCAATGGGGTAAAACTCCCATATTTACAAAAATATTCATAGCAACTCTGTTTGTAGTGGCAAAGAACTGGAGATGGAGAGGATGTCCATCAAATGGGGAATGACTAAACAAATTGTGGTATATGCATGTGATTGAACACTACTCTTCTATAAGAAATCATGAGGGATGGCATTTCAGAAAAGTCTTAAAAGAGTTACATGAATTGATGCTGGTGAGATCAGTAGAACCAGAAGAACATTGTCCACCCTAATAATAACATGGGTTGGGGCAGCTAGGTGGCACAATGGATAGAGCACTGGCCCTGGAGTCAGGAGTACCTGAGTTCAAATCCGGCCTCAGACACTTAATAATTAACTAGCTTTGTGGCCTTGGGCAAGCCACTTAACCCCATTGCCTTGCAAAAACTAAAAAAAAATAATAATAACATGGGTTGATGGTTAACCTTGATAGATTTGCCCACCTCATCACTACAATTATCAGGAACAATTTAGGGGATCTGTGGTGGAACACCCATCTATAACCTGAGGAAAAAACTGTGGACTAAAGAAAGACCAGAGATTATTATTTTCAATTTTTAAAAGTTTTCTTAAGTTTTACAAAATTTTTCTATCTTGAATCTCTTCTTTCTTCCTTTTGTATCTGTTTCCTTTCTCTCCCATTTGGATCTATTTGTATCATGGAAGCAAATGTATAGACTATAACTGAATGTCTTATGTTGGGAGGAGGAGGAAAGGGAAAGGACGGAGGGAGGGAGAAAAACATGGAAAATTCAAAACCTTGCAAAAACTAATTGGTAGAAACTACCATTGTGTGTAATTGGAAAACAAATAAAGTATTAATATAATTTAAAAAATAAATAAAATAGGTAGACCATAAAGTAATACAATGATGGGTACTTGTTTCTATGCAGATCAATATTTCTATCAATTTGGAGCATTTTTTCACATAATTTTATATAGCTCTAATTTCTTCATTTAATAAGTCTATTCATATCCTTTCACCATTTATCAATTGGGGAATGACTTGTAACCTTATAAATTTGATACAATTACATATTTTAGAAATGAGACCTTTATCCTAGGTGTGAAGATTTTTCCCCAGCTTTCTGCTTTCTTTCTAATTTCAGCAGCATTGATTTTATTAGTGCAAAAACTGATAATTTACTAGAGTCAAAAATAAGTTATTTTCTGTTTATAAGGTGCTCTAATTCTTGTTTGGTTATAAATTAATCCACTTTCCTTGTATCTAACAGATAGATTATTTATTGTTCTATTTTTATCTGTGGTACCGCTATTTATGTCTAAATCTTATACCCATTTTGAACTTATTTTGGTATAATGTATGAGATGTGGACTTATGCCTAGCTTATGCCATGCTATTTTCCAGTTTTTCCCAACAATTTTTGTCATAGTGAATTCTTATCCCAGAAACTGATGTATTTGGGTTTGTCAAGTACTATATTGCTGTAGTCATTTTCTGTAGTTTCTTTTGAACCTATTCTAATCCACTGATCCACTACTCTATCTCTTTACAGTACTAAGTAGTTTTGGTGATTGTCACATATAGTATAATTTTAGATCTACTAGAGCTGTCACCATCATTTACTTGTTTTTCATTTTCCTTGATCTTCTTGATCTTTTGTTGCTCCAGATAAATTTTGTTACTATTTTTCTAGCTTGATAAAGTAGTTATTTGGTAGTTTGATTGGTATGGCACTGAATAAGTAACTTAATTTAAATAGAATTGTTATTTTTTACCATATTAGTTCTACCTAACCATAAGCATTTGACAGTTTTCCAATTATTTAGATCTGACTTTATTTGGATAAGAAGTGCTTTATAATTGTGTTCATACAGTTTTTGGTTTGCTTTGGGAGGTAGATTCCCAAGTATTTAATGTTGTCTGTAGTTATTTTAAATGGAATTTCTCTTTATATCTTTTTGTTCTTTGACTTTTTTCTCATAAGTAAAAATGCTATTGATATATGTGGGTTTATTTTTTAATCCTGCTACTTTGCTGAATTTGGTAATTTATTTAAGGATTTTTAGATGGTTTAGATGATAAAGAGATAGAATAATGGATCAGTGAATTAGAATAGGTTCAAAAGAAACTGCAGAAAATGACTACAGCAATATAGTACTTGACAAACCCAAATACATCAGTTTCTGGGATAAGAATTCACTATGACAAAAATTGTTGGGAAAAACTGGAAAATAGCATGGCATAATCTAGGCATAAGTCCACATCTCATACATTATACCAAAATAAGTTCAAAATGGGTATAAGATTTAGACATAAATAGCGGTACCACAGATAAAAATAGAACAATAAATGCTCTTTCTATTAGATAATTTCTATTAGATAATTTATAATCAAACAAGAATTAGAGTAACAATTAAGGAACAATTAATTCCTATTCTACATAAACTATTTTTAAAAATCATCTACAAAGAGTGAAAGCTTTGCTTCCTCATTGACAATTCTGATTCCTTCAATTTCTTTTTTCTACTCTTTTTGCTACAGCTAGCAAATCTAATACTATATAGAATACTAATGGTGATAATGGACATCCTTGTTTCACCCCAGTTTATTGGAAATGCTGCAAGTGTAATTCCATTTCATATAATATTTATTGATGGTTTTAGATAGATACTATCCATTATTTTAAGGAAAACTCCATTTATTTTTAAACTTTCTAGTGTCGTTAATAGTAATGGATATTGTATTTTAACCAAGACTTTTTCAGTATCTATTGAGATAATCATATGATTTCTTTTGGGTTTGCTATCGATATGTTCAATTATAATGAGAGCTTTCATAATAATGAACCATTCCTGTACCTGGTATACATCATACCTGATCATGGCATTTCATCCTAGTAATAACTTTCTGTAATCTCACTGATAAACTTTTATTTAAGATTTTTGCATCAATATTTATTAGGGAACTTGGTCTATAATTTTCTTGTCCTATTTTGGTTCTTCCTGGTTTAGGTTTCAGCTCCATATTGATATCATAAAAGGAGTTTGGCAGAACTCTTCTGCTATTTTTAAAAATAATTTATGTAGAATAGGAATTAATAGCTCCCTTAAATGTTTCGTAAAATTTACTTGTAAATTCATTTGAACTTCAAGTCTTTTTCTTAGGGAGTTTATTGATCGTTTCTTCAATTTCTTTTTCTGAGATGAGGTTATTTAAGCAATTTACTTCCTCTTCTGTTACAGTTGTATTTTTTGCACATATTCATCCTTTTCACTCAGGTTATCCAATTTATTGACATACAGTTCAGCAAAATAGTACCAAATTATCTCTTTAATTTCTTCCTCATTGGTGGTTATTTGACCCTTTTTATTTTTGATTTTGTTTATCTCCTTTCTTTTTATTCAGATTAACTGAAAGTTTGTCTATTTTATTGACTTTTTCATAAAACCAGCTCTTAGTTTTATTTATAAGATCAATGATTTTCTTGCTTTAAATTTTATTGATCTCCCTTGATTTTCAGAATTACTAATTTTATATTTAAATAGGGATCTTTAAATTTTTTCCTAGCATTTTTAGTTGTATACCCAATTCATTGATTTTTTTTCTTTTCTCTGTTTTATTCATATAAGCATTTAGAGATATGATTTCCCTTCAAAACTGCCTTGGCTACATCCAATAATTTTGATTTGATGTCTCATTAGTATCATTTTCTTGGATATAACTATTGAATATTTCTATTATCTGCTGTTTGATCCACCCATTATTTAAAATAAATTTGTTTAAGTTCCAATTACTTTTTGGTTTATCATTCCATGACACTTTATTCCATGTAATTTTTATTGATTCAGGCTCTGACAAGTGAGTATTTATTATTTCTACCTTTCTGTATTTGATTATAATGTTTTTGTGCCCTAGTATATGGTCAATTTTGGTGTAGGTGTCATGCATGGCTAAGACAAAGGTATATTCCTTTCTGTCTCTATTGTTTTCTCCAGAGGTCTATCATATATAAGTTTTCTTCTTAACTTCCTTCTTGTCTATTTTGTGGTTATATTTATCATGTTCTGAAAGAGTTAGGTTAAGGTCTCCCATTATTAAAGGTTTTCTATCCTTGTCTCCTTGTAATTCATTCATCTTTTCCTCTAGGAATTTTGATCTTATACCTCTAGGTGCAAACATGATTGCCAGTTGTGACTTTTAAGATGATGCTGTTGCCTTCCTTATCCCTTTTAATGAGATCGTTTTTTCTTTTTACTTTAACTGAGATCAGGATCATTATTCCTATTTTAATTTTATTTTAAGTGAGGCATAATGTATCTTGCACTAATTTTTTACATATACCCTGTATGTATCTCTCAGCTTCAAATGTGTTTCCTGTAAACAACATATTGTAGGATTCTGATTTTTAATCCATTCTGCTGGCCACTTCTGTTTTATGGGACAGTTCATCCCATTCACATTTACAGTTAAGATTACTAATTCTGGATTTCCCTCCATACTATCTTTCTCCATTTATAATTTTTCTTTCCTTTTCTGTTATTCCTCCTCACCAAAATGTTATTACCATTCCCCTTTGACTTTTCTTTTAAAAAAAATTAACTTTCATTTTATTTTCACTTACCTTCACCTTCCCTTTTATCAGTCCCTTCTTTCCTTTCCCTTTCCCTTTCCTCCATTCCATGTAGAATAAAGTAGATCTTTAAACCCAAGTGGAAATACATCTTATTCCCTCTCTGGACTAAATCTAATGAATAGAATTTCCTCAACATTCACATTCTCCCTGTTTTCCCTCTAAAATTATAAATCTTTATGCTTCTTCACCTAATGTTATTTATTGCTCTAGTACAATTTATTAGGTATCATCAATCATCGTTTCTTTCTTTGTTTGATAAACTAATATGGCTATCAACTTATCATCACAGATTATTTGTTTGATTTCTTGATAAACAGGATTGTCTCAGATTATAATTATAACCATTCCTTTTTCCTTAATCACTTTTTAAGTATCTTTCAAGACAAACAATCCTCCTCATGAGCCAAAGTATCAGTGAAAGCCATATCATTTCTTGAACTATTTGTGTCCCTCCCTCCAGGCCTATTTTCTCTCACATTTTACCCCCACTCCCCACCCAGGGTACTTAATCCCTTGCTAAGGGAAGCACATATGAAGTCAAATGCTGATGTAATTAACTACATGTAGCTTAAAGGGCTCTAAACCCTGGGAGACTCTAAAGTTATCACCTGAGAATTTTACAAATGATTATATATTATGAGAGACACTGACTCAGCACTGCCCAGTTTATTGTGCTTAAAAGGTTTTAAAGGAAGGCTCTGAATGTCGCAACTGAGAATTTTACAAATGACTATAATGACTCAGGTCCACGCAGTTCATGATGCCTTCATTAGACAAAATGCTAAGCTTTTGTCAGCACAGCAAGATTAAAGTAGATCAAAGGATAATGAGACACTTAATTTTAATATTAACATTCCTGCTTTTCATCAGGGCTTTTTGACTCAAATATAGTGATGTCATCTTGGTCATATTCAATGGAGAGGCAAGACCCAAATATATCCATAGCCTTTAAGTTTATTCTTTTCAATTATATTTGACCCTTTAATTATCCAAACAGAAGTAAAGTTTTGAAGAATTGGAAGTGTTTTATCTTCCCGTTTAAGGCTGTATACATTTTGATGGTCTTGGCCAAAATTTTGTTTTGTTTTGCTTTTTCTTCCCCTTTTCATTTACCTTTTATTGCAACTCTTGAGTTGTATTTGGCGATAAAATTCTCTGTTCAGTTCTAGTCTTTGTGAATTGAAATTCTAGAAGTCCTCTATTTTGTTGAGTATCCATCTTTTTCCCTAAGAATTTATACTGAAATTTTCAGGGTAGTGTATTCCGGATTTTAATCCCAGATCCTTTCCTCCTCAAAATATGGTATTCCAGTTCTTCCAATCCTTCAGTGTTGAAGCTAATAGGTCCTGTGTGAGTCTAATCTTTTTGTTGCTTGCAATATTCTCTCCTTTAGTTTAGAGTTCTGGAATTTACTTGTAACAGTCTTTGGAAATTTTTTATCCTGGAGTCTCTTTCTAAAGGTTTATTTCAAAGGTTGTGTTGTTTTTTTTTTCTTCTAGCAGATTTGTACAGTTTTCCCTCATAATTTTCTGCATGATATTTTCCAAATTTTTTTTGATCTATGTTTCCTAGTAGTCCAATAATTCACAGATTGTCTCTCCTGGATCTATTTTCCAAGTCATTTGTTTTCCCTATAAGTTACTTTACATTTTCTTCAATCTTTTCTGCCCTTTTTTTGATGGAATTGCATAGTCTCATATATTCTTTGGTTTCTATTTGTTCAATTCTTATTTTTAGGATTTTATTTGCTTCAATAACCTTTTGTCTTTACTTTTTTAAATGTGTTGAATTCTCTGGTCATTTCTTTCATAATTTTCCTGCAAAACTCTCATTTCTTTTTTCCATTTTTCTTCTTCATCTCTTCTTTGCTTTTGAAATTTCCTTTTAAGCTCTTCAATGAGCTTTTGTATTTGTGATTCAAAATCTGTTTTGAGGGATGGCTAGGTGGTACAGTGGATAGAGCACCAGCCCTGGAGTCAGGAGTACCTGAGGTCAAATCTGGCCTCAGACACTTAATAATTGCCTAGCTGTGTGGCCTTGGGAAAGCCACTTAAACCCATTTGCCTTGAAAAAAGTAAAAATAAATAAATAAATAAAATCTGTTTTGATACTTCCCCTGTAAGTGCTTTTTCACTGCTTTCTTCTTCAGCCATGACATTGTAATCATCTTTGTCTGTAAAGTAACTTGCTATAGTGAGGGGCCCTTTCGGCTTTTTTGCTCATCTTTGCTGTTTGTCCTCTGTTCCTGGTGAATGGGAAGTATAGATCTGAGCCTTGCTTTTTTTGCTGGGGCTAGGGTGGGATTCCTGATTTGTAGTTGGCCAAGATGTTGCCTATGGAGTACAGCTCTTCCCTTTGCAGAGGTTTGTTTCCTTTTTTATGTCCAGTTTCTGACTTAGCAGTGGTTTGTTCCTCACTCTGTTCTGTCTCTTGCTCCAGTGTTCCAATTTTGTTTGGGCTTGGGATCTTTCCTACTGGATTGCTATCTAGCTGCTGGGTCCTCTGCTCTTGTCACATTGTCAGGACCTAGATTGCTCTATGGCTAACAGCCTCCTGCTTGGTTTCCCACTCTCCTGACTCCTGGGCTTTACTCCACCTTTCCCCCCCCAAGAGACAGACCCTCGCTGAAGATACTACAAGATGTCTACTGTTGAAAACTTCTTTGAATCTTCTCCTTGTCTTGATAGTGTCTGTAGCTTGAATGTCAGAATAGAGGCTTCATTTATCTTTGGAAGGAAAAATCTCTGGGAACATTTTTGCTTTAAACTGTCAACTCTGCTTTGCCCCAGAAAGATCTCATATGTATTTTAGACATACTGGCTAGGTCAAGTGTTGGAAAATCTTGGTTACCTGCTTTTCAATTTCCTTCAAATCACATTGAGTAGACAATATATATATATCAGATCCATCAG
Organism: Macrotis lagotis; assembly: GCF_037893015.1. Classification (NCBI taxonomy): domain Eukaryota; kingdom Metazoa; phylum Chordata; class Mammalia; order Peramelemorphia; family Peramelidae; genus Macrotis; species Macrotis lagotis. Next base: position 484,325,467 of record NC_133666.1, read on the forward strand.
AATTCAGTTTATAATGTCTAAAAATAAGATAAATTTTGTTATTGTTCTTGTTATTTTTGTTGTTTGGTTGTGTTCAATTTTTTACAATTCCATTAGGAGTTTTCTTGGAAAAGACTTCCATTTTCTTTACAACTCATTTTTCAAGATGAAGAACCTGAGGCAAAGAGGTTAAGTAACTTAATCAGGGACATGCTGGTAGCAGAAGTCTGAGTATGTGTTTGAACTCATGAAGAAATTTTCCTGACTCCAAGTCTGGTGCTCTACCCACCGCACAAACCAGTAAACAAAACGATATGCTAAAACAAGACTAGTAGAGAATCTTCAATATGCACATTCACATTTTTTTATTCCTAAGGACTATTTGACTTCTAAAACCTGATTGGTTCTGGAATACTTGGACCACAGACATTTAGTATAAATGACCCCAATCATGCCCCTGGTATTCTGATATCTTCAGTGCTTGAGAGTGAAATCTTTATTGAGATAATTTACTTTCTTTTTGTTTGAATTTAGATTTGACTGAACTTACTGTTGATAAGCAGATTTGCATTTACAACTTCTTTGAGAATACTCTAATCTTTGGGCAGCTAGGTGGCATAGGGGATAAAGCACCGGCCCTGGAGTCAGGAGTACCTGCGTCCAAAACCAGTCTCAGACACTTAATAATTACCTAGCTGTGTGGCCTTCAGCAAGCCACTTAATCCCGTTTTCCTTGCAAAAAACCTTAAAAAAAAGAGAATACTCTAATCTAAATTAGAAGAAAAACAGAAAACTGGAGAAAAAATCTTCACAAACGGGAGTTCTGATAGAATTCTCATTTCTAAAATACATAGAAAATTGCACCAACGTTATAAGAGCACAAGGTATTCCTCAACTGATAAATGGTCAAAGTATATGAACAGAAAGTTTTCAAATGAATAAATAAAAGCTATATATAATCATGTGAAAAAATGCTCAAAATCACTATTGATTAGAGAAATGAAAACTAAAACAACAATGAGGTACCATCTCAGACCTTTTAGAATAGCCCTATTAGATGAGAAAAATGGAAAATGGTCAATGTTAGGACATTGATGCATTGATGGTGGAGTTGTGAATGGTTCCAACCCTTCTGCAGAGCAATAGGGAACTATTCTCAAAAAGCAATAAAGCAATTCATACTCTTTGACCCAGCAATTTCAATTCTAGGACTACATCCAGAAGAAATTGTAAAAGATGGGAAAATTTTACATATTCAAAATATTTATAATGTAAATATTCATAAAGTTGAGAATTTTATATTTTTGTCAAACTATATTTCAATGTGGTTGGTGTATGCATTCATATTATATCTTTAGCATGCATTGTTGCCTATTATTTTAAAATAAAGAAAGTCCTTGTAACTAAATGCAAAATGATCTATTCTCAAAATTAGGAAAACATAGTTTGGAATCCTGCTTCTTACTTATTTCTGCTTTTTGATTTTGAATAAGTTCTATAATTACTCAATGTCCAAAACAGTTTTCTGAAAACATAAAGTGTACAGTATAGTTCATTTGTTTTGGTGGTGGGGTCAATTAAATATAGTTAGGTGTCAAGAATTAAAAAAACAAAAGAAAAAGTTTTAAGGAATATATTTTCCATTTATGGTTTGGGGTTTGGTAGAAATATAGTTTTAACTGCAAAAATAATATTAATGTCATGATTTGCTGTCTATTATCATTACAATGGATTTTGAATCCCAATATGAGTTTTAAGAAGTATATCTGTACATGTAATAAGTAAATGATCCAAATATTTTCATTGAGTTTCTTTAATAGAGGAAAATAAAACAAAACAAAATAAAACAAAACCTTAAAATGATGTAGTACATAAAACTCTGGTTCATTTGGAATGCTGATAGTTTTATTTCTGTCAAAATAGAATATATAACACACAGAAAAGCCTTCAAAAATTTGAATATGCTTTCATTCTCTTTGGATGCCAAATTAATGAAAAAATTGCTATGTAAAAGATGACTTTTAGTTAACCATTTTAAATATTCACATAACCTTGAAAATGTTGAACAATCATAGACATAATTTGATGTATCTATTATCTTAATGCTGCATATGAAAATTCTTTCATGCATTGAGATGTTGTTCTATACACTTCCCTAAAATCTTCAAAAAAGAGTCATCTAAAGTACCACAAACATTTGTCTAAGTCTGTCATTTATTCCCACCCCCCCCCAAAAAAAAGGAAAAAAAAGAAAAAAGAATCACAGAACTGAGATAGAAAAGAATTAAGTTCTTTTTATCTCTCTCAGTATTGGACCTGTTTCTCATCATACCAGATATGTGATATTGGGCAAGTCACATAACGTCTCTGATGTTCAAATTTCTCATCTGTAAAATGAGGATATATATATATATATATATATATATATATATATATATATATATATATATATATTGTACTTACCTCTTAAAGCTGTGAAGATCAAATAAGAAAAGACATTGACAGTACTTTGGCATGACTTCCAGTCAAGATTTTGGGATGACTTCTGACCAAGACAATGGAAAGAAGCCAGATACTGTCCTAAAGTCTCCTGGCTTTCCATCAGAACTAATATGAATCAAGCCTCTTAACAGAATTGAGATCCACAACAATCCAGAAACAGCAAAGGAGAAGAACACCTACCAACAAAGTCTGTCTCAGGGGAAAGTTGGTGAGCCAGGGGCAGAGAGCATAGAGTCAGCACAGGGGAAGCAGGTGAGATCTAGGTCTAACCTGAAACAGCCCTGGAAGTTTTGAGTTTGTGAACAGCCAGGAGAACTCCACCTAAGTTGGAAGAAGACTTCCAGCACAGTGGGAGAGAAAGAGCTCTAGAGAAGCAGCTAGGCATCAATCCAGTCAACTCTGCAGGCCTGGAAGACCAGAATGGCAAACCCATTATTTTTCAGTTTAGTGCCCCCCCCCCAAACCTGCAGAAGAAAGGAACTCTTCACAGAACACAGTAACAACCCCCCCCCCCCAACCCCAGGCTCAGGTATAGGCAGCAGATGTCTCTCAGTATTAAGTGAATAATAAGGAGATTAACTGTCTAGTCCCCTGGCCTATGGAGTGGGCCACAATTCAAGTTCACAAACACTCCATAGAAAGTAATCAGCATCCCCTACAGGCCAGCACACTTGAAGTCACTAGTGAGCAAAGTCTCTAGGGTTTTCAAAACCAAAGGTCTGGGACCTAGCCCCTCCCCCCAACACAATATCCTAGGAAAATGGACAAAGGCCAGCAGAAGGGGGTTCCATTGAAAGCTACCTCAAAGTAAAGACCCTAACTCAGAGAAGGCTAGAACTTCTAAGGAGAATATGAATTGGTCTCTAGCCCACAAAGACTTCTTAGAAGAGATCAAGAATGAGTTTAAAAAGAAACTGGAAAAAGTGGGAAAAGAAACCCTTGCAAGAAGAAAAGAAATCCTTGGAAAATACAATTGGACAACTGCAAACAGAAAATAATGCTCTCAACACTATAATTGGACAAATAAAAAAGGGAAAATTACAAACAGAGGGAAGATAGCATAGCAGGCAATAAAGAGTTACTAATTATAGCTGTGAATGTGAATGGGATGAATGTGACTGGGAATTCAAAAATAGAAATGACCAATTGGAAAAGGAGCTGCAAAAGGTAAATGAAGAAAATTCTTCTCTTAAAAGAAGAATGGAATCCATGGAAAGTAGAGACATTATGATACAACAGGAATCTGTTAAATAAAACCAAAAAATTGAAAAAATAGAAGAAAATGTAAAATATCTCATCATCAAAACTACTGACTTAGGGAATGGATCCAAGAGAGACAACTTAAGAATCATTGGATTTCTTCACACATTGAGGATAAAAATGCCTGGAGTCAATATTTCAGGATCTTTTGAAGGAAAATTGCCCCAATATCAGAGAACCAGAGGGCAAAATAGTTATTGAAAGACTATGTTTAGAGAGCATATACATAACCAGAAGTAATGGACACTCATAACTTGTCCGGGACTCTGATAGAATGATTTAAAAACAATATCTTCTAAAAAAGGGGGGACAGAAAAGAGACAGGAGGATCAGCAGATTCAATGGGTAAATCACATTATATGAAGAGGTACAAAGGACCTATTGCAATAGATTGTAAGAAGGGAGGAGGTGAGAAGAACCTGAATCTAACTCTCATCAGATTTGGCTCAAAGAAGGATTAACATGCATACACTCATTTAAGAACCTTAGGCTATTTTTCAAATATTAAAAGGGATAAAGGGGGAGTAGGGAGGAAAAGAGGAACTAACAGAAGGAAACTAATGATGAAGTGGCAAAGGGAAGAGGAATGATAAGGGAGGATTTAAGAGGGCAAACACACTGAAGGAGGTAGTATTCAGAATTAAAATACTGGGAAATATGGATAAAGTGAAAAAAAGGGAAAAAATACAAACAGAGGGAAGATAGCATGGCAGGCAAATAGAATTACTAATTATAACTTTGAATGTGAATGGGATAAAGTCTCCTATATAATGCAAGCAAATAGCAGAGTGGATTAAAAACCAGAATCCTACAATATGCTGCTTACTCATTTGAAGCAGAGAGATACATATAGAGTAAAGGTAAATGTGGGAGAAGAAAATATTTTGCTTCAATTGAAGTGAAAAAGGCATGGGTAGGAAACCTTATATCAGATAAAGCAGCTACTAAAGTAGATCTCATTAAAAGAGATATGGAAGGAAATTATATCCTTTTAAAAAATACCATAAACAATGAAACAATTTCAATACTAAATATGTGTGCACCAAATGGTATAGCATCCAAATTCTTAGAACAATGCTCTACTGGTGGGAGATCTCAACCTCCCTCTCACATATTTAAATAAACCTAACCATAAAATATACAAGAAAGAAGTTAAAGAAGTAAATAGAATGTTACAAAATCCAGACATGTTAGACCCTTGGAGAAAGCTTAATGGGGGTAGAAAGGAATATAATTTTTTTCTGCACTACATGGCACTAACACAAAAATTGACCATGTACTTATCCATAGAAACCTTATAATCAAATGCAGAAAGTAAGAAATAGTGAATACTTCCTTCTCAGATCACATGCAATAATGGACCATGGAGAGACAAGACCTAACATTAATTGGAAACAAAATCATTTTAAAGAATGCATGGAGCAAATAACAAATTATGGATAGAATTAATGGTTCATTCTAGATAATGACAATAATGAAACAACATACCAAAAGTTATTAGGGGGTATATTATATCTACAATTTGCATACATGAACAAAATAGAGAAAGAGGAAACCAATGAACTAAGCGTGCACCTAAAATAATTAGAGAAAGAGCAAATAAAAAACTCCCAATTAAATAACAAATTAGAAATCCTAAAAATTTACAGAGAAATTTTAAAAATTGAAAGCAAGAAAACTAGTTAATTAATTTTTAAAAAAGCCAAGATTTTGGTTTTATTGGGAAAAACAATAAAACTGATAAATCTTTGGTTAATTTGATCAAGAAAAGAAAGAGGAAATCCAAATTACTAGTGTCATAAGTGGAAAAAATGAACTTACCACCAATGAGGAGGCAATTAAAATAGTAACTCAGAATTATTTAGTCCAACGGTCTGCCAATAAATTTGATAACCTAAGTGAAATGGATGAATAGTTACAAAAATATAAGTTGCCCAGGTTAAATGAAGAGGAAATTAAATATCTAAATAAACCTATCTCATAAAAAGAAATTCAAACTCTCTTTATAATTGAGTATATCAATAAGAAATCTATCAGAAATCATATGATTATCTCAATAGATGCTTAAAAAGCCTTTGACAAAAATACAGCACCCATTCCTACTAAAAACACTAGAGAGCATAGGAATAAATGGATTGTTCCTTGGAATGATAAGCAATATTTATTGCATTATATGCAATGGGGATAAACTAGAGGCATTCCCAATAACATCAGAGTGAAAGAAGGATGCCTGTTATCACTACTACTATGCAATATTGTATTAGAAATTTTAGCTTCAGTAATAAGAAAAGAAAAAGCAATAGAAGGAATTAGAATTAGGAAGGAAAAAACAAAACTTTCACCCTTTGCAGATAACATGATAGAATACTTAGAAAATCCTAAAAAATCATCTAAAAAACTACCAGAAACAATTAGCAACTTTATCAAAGTTGCTGGATACAAAATAAATAAACCCTCATGAATCTTGAACATTTCTATATATTAATAGCAAGATAACAGCAGCAAGTGCTATAAATAGAAATTCCATTTAAATTAACTTTGGATAATATAAAATACTTGGAAGTCTACCTGCCAACGAAGACTCAGAAACTCTATGAAAAACTATAAAACACTTTTCAAACAAATAAAATCAGATTTAAATAACTGGGCAAATATCAACTGCTCATGGATAGGCCAAGCTAATATAATAAAAATTACAACTTGCCTAAATTAATCTACTTATTTAGTGCCTTACCAATCAAAGCTACAAAAAATTACTTTAATGAAATAGAAGAAATTGTAACTATATTCATATGGAGAAACAAAAAGTCAAGAACATCCAGGAATTTAATGAAAAAAAAGTGCAAAGGAGGGTTTCTTAGCCTTACCAGATCTAAAATTATATTATAAAGCATCAGTCATCAAAACTGTCTGATATTGTCTAAGAAATGAAGTAATGGATCAGTGGAATAGATTAGGTGCAAAAGAGACAGCAGTAGGGGCGGCTAGGTGGCATAGTGGATAAAGCTCTGGCCTTGCAGTCAGGAGTACCTGGCTTCAAATCCGGTCTCAGACACTTAATAATTACCTAGCTGTGTGGCCTTGGGCAAGCCACTTAACCCCATTTGCCTTGCAAAAAAACCTAAAAAAAAGAGACAGCAGGAAATAATAATAATAATAATAATAATAATCCACATTTGATAAACCCAAAGAGTCCAGTTTCTGGGATAATAACTTTCTCTTTAATAAAAACTGTTGGGAAAATTGGAAGGTAGTGTGGCAGAAACTTGGATTAGACCAACATCTCACTCCCAATAGCAAGATAAGTTCAAAACGAGTATAGGATTTAGACATAAAAGAGAATATTATAAGCAAACTAGGAGATGAAGGAATAGTTTACCTGTCAGATATAGGGAAAGGGAAGCAATTTGTGACCAAGGAAGAGATGGAGAATATCATTACAAATAAATTAGATAATTTTGATTACATTAAATTAAAAAAAAATTTGCACAAACATAACCACTGTAACCAAGATCAAAAGAAATGTCACAAATTGGGAGACTATTTTTATAAGTATTTCTGAAAGAGGACTCATTTCTAAAATATATAGAGTGAGTCAAATGTACACATATGTGTGTATATATACATATATATATGTATATATACACACACACATGCAAAGGCAATTTATAGATGTTGAAATAAAAGCTGTCCATAGTCATGAAAAATTGCTCTCTGATTAGAGAAATGCAAATTAATCCAATTTGAACACCTCTCAGAATGGCCAATATGACCAGAAAGGACAATGTGATGAATGTAGGAAGGGATGTGGGAAATCTGAGACACTAGTGCACCATTGGTGGAGCTGTGAAATCATTCAACCTTTCTGGAAAGCAACCTTGAATTATGGCCAAAAGGCAAGAAAAATGTGCATACCCTTTGATCCAACAATACCACTACTGGGTCTATACCATGATGAGATCATGCAAAAGGTTAAACACATCACTTGTACAAAAATATTCCTAGCAGTCCTTTTTGTGATAGCAAAGGCATTGGAAATCTAGTGAATGTCCATCAACTGGGGAATGGTGATCAAATTGGGGTATATGTATGTTATAGAACACTATTGTTCTATTAGAAACCAAGAGGGATGGGCTTTCAGAGAACCCTGGAAAGATTTACATGAACTGATGTTGAGCAAGATCAGAATAACCAGAAGAACATTGTACACCTTAACAGCAACATGGGGGGGGGGTGCTGATCAACCTTAATGGACTTGCTCATTCTATCAATACAATAACCAGGGAGAATTTTAGAGTAACTGCAATGGAGAATATCATCTGTATCCAGAGAAAGAACTGTGGAGTTTAAAAAAAGCCAAAGTCTATTACCTTCAATTTTTTTTTAAAATGTGTCTTATGTACTACATAATTTTGCTATATCTAACATTTTGTTTTCCCCTCAAGGATATGATTTCTCGATCAACACATTCAATTTTAATCAATGTATAGCATTGAAACAATGTAAAATTATCAGACTGCCTTCTGTTGGGGTATGGGGGGAGGGAAAGGAGGGTGGGGGAAAATTGTAAAAATCAAAGCCTTACAAAATTGATAGGTCAAAACTACTATTGTATGTAATTGGAAAACAAAATATTCATAAAAAAGAGAAAGTATTTTGACAAAAATTGTTCCTCAATCATATCCAACTCTTTGTCACTTCTTGGATTATTATGTTCAAGTATTTTTTCTTTGCAAAGATGCTAGAATATTTTAACATTTTTTTCTAGGAGATTAAGGCAAACATCAGATTAAGTGACCAGGCCATGTTACACAGCTAGTGAGTGTCTGAGGCTAGATTTGAATTCAAGTGCTTCTGATTCCATGCCTAGCATTCTTTTCCCTGAGTCATCAAGCTATCCCAGAGAAATTCATAGTACCTTATAAATATTAAAAATTACATTTTCTTCATCCATTTGATCTTATTTTAATTTACATTATTCTGGGACAAATCCCCACCCCCTTTATTTAATGCTATATATACTATTGAATAGGTGGCTAAATAGCTGGTTTTTGTAGTTGAATAAAAATGCTTTGACTTGCTTATCTTCTATACTCTCATTGAAACATCCTTATTATTTATCTAATATCAATCAAAACAGTTGTCATTCTATTCAATTCATCTGATTTTGACTTTATCTGCTAGATATTCAACTATGCTAGATTAAATAAAATTTTCTATTATTTCCAAGTATTAAAATAAAAGTTATCATGCAACTATTTTTTCCTTTGGTTCTCCCCTTCCCTCCCACTTTAGAGATGACAGTAATTAGGCATAAACATATATATATATATATATATTTATATATATGTATATATATGTGTGTGTGTGCTTGTGTATCTTCTTATACACATATATGTGTACATATGTGTGTTAAACCATTATGTGTATATATATATATATATATATATATATATATATATATACTTATATTTCTTCAGTTCTTTCACTGGACACATATAGTATCTCTTAAATGTCCTTTGCAGTTAATTTCCATATTTATAATAGCCAAATAGCCAAATGAATTTGTCACTTAAAATTATTATTAAACAATACTGTTCTGTTTACAACATTCTCTTGTTTCTGTTCATTTGACACTACATTATATTGTGCAAGTCTATAGATGTAGGAAAAATGGTACATTAATTCATTGTTGGTGAAACTGAAATAATCCAACTATTTTGGAGAGCAATTTGGAATTATGTCCCCAAATTGTACTTCCTTTACTCTTTTCCTAGTAATACCATCAACAAGCAAATAGTTTTGTTTCCCAAAATGATTAGGGGAAAAAAAGAAAAGAAATTAAATATAGTTAAATATGTAAATCCATTCTCTTTGTGATGTCAAATAACTGAAACTTGTGGAGATGCCCATCAATTGGGGAATGGCTGAATAAGTTATGTTATGATATATGATTGTTTTGGAATACCACTGTGCTACAAGAAATGATGAGCTCAATGATTTGAATATAATCTTCCATAGACATTCATTATTGGAGAAGGTTTACTGGCATACAAATCACGGAAATAGTCACTGCCTGAGGCAAGTGGAAATGGAGTTTTCATTGACTCCTGCTAGTATCCCAGCTGGAAGACCTCTTGTCTAATTTCTCATGGTTCCATCTCCCAGCAATTGACTGTACCTCTACATTTAATGGTTCTGCTTCCAAAATCTTTTGGCATAATACAGTAATTCCCATGTACTGTGTTATAGTAAAGTACTCCCTCTGCCCTCCATTCATTCCTGTCAAAGCATGGGCACTCAGGATTCTGTTGTTACTCTGGTAATGCTCCTCTCTGTAGTTCCTCTCTGGGAAAACTGCTATTATTCTCCATCTTTATAGTTACTATCCTGAGCAGATCTATTATCTCTAGCTACCCTATCCTAGAATTATGTTGCCATTCTAACTTTTTTATATAAGACCTCACAAACCAATAAGATTGAAATATTTCAATTATCTTAGTCTCCAAGCCCCACATGTTTGGTACAAAAGTTCTCACACAGCTATAAGATTTCCAAAACCAAATTCTCAAAAAATTCAGATCAACTTATTGGACATTTACTAGGCAACTAAACTTACCACATAGTATAAGAGGTAAGGATAGAAATATGAAAAGGAAAGAGAGTCCCTGACCCCAAGAAGTATACAATCTAATTTGGGAAGATAACACACAAAAGGAAACTGTAAAGAGGGATCAGGAGACCTTCAGGAAATAAAATTACAGGGTCATGATATTCTGTGAAGTGGAAATCAAACAGAAGTGCTGTTGGAAAGTGAAGATTTGCCTCCAGTTTTCTGAGTCTTTCAAAAAGAAAGACTTTGGGTAGAGTTACACCCTCTAGCACTCCTATCAGAAGAAAGATGCAGTGGAGAAAGTTAAGAAAGTTGCTGTGCATCAGAAATTGAGTTAATCTTCACATTGAGAGATTTCAAGTGATCAGCTTAATCTGCAAGAGGCATTATATTCACTGGAGTGGAAACCAAATGGGACCACTGATGGAATTGGAGGTCTGTTAATCCTAATTAAATCAGGGGTACTGGATTGCATGCACATCTTCATTGCCTCAGCATATAGCTGCATGTGTCATCAATTACAGCTGAATCTTTTTTGAGCCTGAGAATGAATTATTGGGATACTATGAATTCATAAATTCTCAAATAAAGTCTTCAGCAAACTAGTAATTTATAATGCTCCTTTTTGTGATTTTGTTCATAAAGTACTGTCATTTTTCTGCTGAATATTTTGAAACCAGCTGTAACCCTTCACTGCTATGAGTTTCCATGGCAAATTTTCTAATTAATGTGATTTCTGGAAAATTTTAGCCTCTTCATTGTGGTTCTATTTTTCATTGGTTAAATTTCTCTAAGAAAATGTTTGCCTATTTTCATCCATTTCTAATTTTTCAGAGTAAAAAGATTTTCTTAGTTTGCCAGATTGGAGGAATTATAATGTTATACAATGCTTTAATCTTGCATCACTATTGTTACTTCCAATTTGATGTTAATGTTTATCTTTAAACAATCTCTTAACTTTAAACTTAACTATAATCTATTAATTTATAACCAATTTTGTCCAAAAAAGTCACAAAATTGTTTATATCCTTTGAATAAGTGATGGCCCAATATATCCTTTCATATCTTTTGAATACGATATGCCCCAATGAGATCTAATATAGGGGAAAAACACCCTTATGCACAAAATTATTCATAGCAAAGAACTGGAAAATAAAGACAATCTATTGAGTAATGGTTCAATAACGTATGCTGTATTGAAAAACTGGATATTATTATGCTATAAGAAATGATATGAAATGTTTTCAGAGAAATAAAAACAGAAGAAACAAAATAGAGATGATGTCTAATTGGTCAGATATTTAGAGGTAAGTTTTACTTTTTCCATCATATCTTTGCCTTTATCTCTTCAATACAAAAGTAATGGGGCTAGTTCTTGGGCAGTCAGAGACCATTGCAACAACAGGAAAATGAAAAGAAAAGCACTATTTTGTCATAATAGAAATCTGCAATGAAGAGAAACTGAGGCATAAGAGTAAGAGCATAGTTGTTTATTAGCAAGACTAATAATTGATAGAGAACAGTGGTCCTTCAGTAACCAAAGGTAGACCTTACAGTCAGAGTGTTTTTTATATAACTTGGTTATTTAAGTTCATTACATAAATGACACTGGTACTAAACTGAACCAAGACAGTGATTGATTCATTATTATGTTGACTAGCCAAAGATAGGGTACTCAATAATGGGGAGAAAAAACAATGTTGAGTATCCTCTGAAAAGTTCCCAACCCAATGCACTATCCCACTATCAAAGAAGCTTAGTTCTAAGAAAAACATCTGACCAGGTTGAATCATCCCCTATTAAATCTTTGATACCCCCCTTGAGAGACAAATCTAGTCCCAGTTGCATGCAATTTCCTACAAAGTTTTTTTTTACAAATTTTTCTACAAAAACCTATACAAAACCCCAGAAATATGTTACAGTGATTACTAAAAGTCAATCAATGAATACTTAATAACCAATTTTGCATTCTGTAGAAAAAAAATTCTTTCTCTAATATCCGGGTTTTTTCTAGAAGTATTGAGCTGAAACCAAGAGTTTCTATAAAGACTTCTATAAAGTGATTAAAACTATTATATTAAAGAGAGAAATATCAGCTGATAACTGTGTAGTGTTTTCTATAGTCTCATGCCTGCTTGTAGGAAGAAAATCCAGCAAGGTTGCAGAGAAGGGTTTGGCTGCAGAAGAAACTGAAATTTATCTTTCCAAGAATTCCATGGTTCAAAAGTGCTTTCCTAAAGCACTAACTTACTGATAATGCAATGATATCATTGCTTATTTTAAAAGTTTTCAAAGGGTAGTTTTAAGGATTACACTAAATTTGGGTACCCCAAAACAATATATACATATTATGAGTGGCATATATTGTGTATATATTCATGTGATAGATTAAGTTTTATTAAGGATTTCATTTGTATGTAGAGTAAAGCACTCTGTATAGTGAAGATTATTCTTTTTTTCCCAGTGGGGACCTGACTGGATTATGACAGTAATTAGTGATTAATAAAATGTAATGGATTAAGGCAAGAGTAGAGTTTTACTACTCTACTGATGGAATAAATTCAAAATAAATGTTCCTTTAGTCAGCTTATATTATTAAACAGTAAAAAGAGAAGTAGAGTTAAAGGGTAAAAATTCATTCATTCTTTGATAACCATAGAAATTATTGTTAATTCCTCAATAATTTCTCTAAATAAAGTAGATCAGCTTGCTGTCAGGGAAAGAATGTGATTTATCCATTAGTATAAAACCATTTGTGACTATTCTATTTGCATAGGATTTGCAAAGTGGCTAATAATGATACATAGCAATTAAAGAAATGTGAAAATAAAATTTAATAAATCAGACCAAAAAACAAAGTGAATTAAGATATCACAAAAATTGAATGTAGGCATGAAAACACAAGTGAACTTAATAAAAATATATGGCACCATTTAGAAATACTATAATTATATTTAAAATAAAGAATTAATTTAGTCAATATGGTGAATGATGCATTGAAAGACTTAGAGAACACCTATTACTTTTCAAGTCCTAATAAGGAAGCTACATACTCAGATAATGTTTCCCAGTATGTTTTTGAGATGCTTGCCAGAATTTGAAAGTTGTCAAGCTTTCTTTGTCATAAATTTGGTCAATATTAAGAGAGGTCTTTAAATTCAGTTCAATGAAATTTATACATTACCAAGTCCAAACTTTGTTTGAAGTATGATGCTTGCTAAAATTCAAATTATGAAAAAAATAGAATATATACTGTCAAATTGTGGGTTTCTTTTAACAAGTGTGGCCAGATATGTTGTAGACACATGTGAAAGTAAAGTAGTAAGATAATACACTATTTCTACTCTTTCTTAGACCACATTGGCAGAATGGTTACTTAGCTACTTTATTTGTTATTACTATTCATAATGTTCCTATTCCTTTCTTCCTAGATAAAAAAAATGGGTATGGTTAATTTATTAATTAATAAAGGGGTTTTATTGGAATTTGACTAATGGTTTTGATTTTATTTTGATTTTCAGACATAATTAAAACCAGGCTTTAAATAAAAATTTGAAAATAATAGCCTACAATTTACCTTGCCATTTCATTTCTTCAAAGACAGACAACTTTCAGGTGGGCAATTTTCAAGTCAGCCTAAAATGATTATTTATGAGCATATATAGTTTATGGACATTGGTCTCATTGCTTAACAGACACACAGATGTCTACCTTCCTTGAATTATTCAAAATAACATTTAAAATGCAATGATTTTTTTTTATTTCAAAGGGTAATTTTAAGCATTACATTAAATTTAGGTACCCCCAAAACAATATATATATGCATATATAATGAATCATTCAATAAATAAGCTTTTTGAAAACTTTGGATATTAAGAATTATCCTACACAACTCTACTTTCTGAAATAGCAATTAGAAATATTCAAATATTTGTAGCAACACCTCTAATTCATTTCCACTTTGTTTATTGTTTTCTGATTAAATTTTTTTATTATGAATATTGCAATTTTTCCCCCTACTTTCATTTCCCTCCCCCAACCCCCCCCACAGAAGGCAGTTTGGTAGTCTTTACATTGTTTCCATGTAATACAATGATATAAGTTGAATGTGATGGGAGAGAAATCATATCCTTAAAGAAAAAAAAATAAAGTATGAGAGATACAATCTTACATAATAAGATAACTTTATTTTTAAAATTAAAGTTAATAATCTTTGGTCTTTGTTCAAATTCCACATTTATTTAGATACAAATGTATTCTCCATTGCATATACCCCCAAAATTGTGTCTGATTGTTGCACTGATGAAATGAGTAAGTCTATTAAGGTTGAACATCACTCCCATGATGCTGTACAATATTCTTCTGGTTCTGCTCATATCGCTCAGTATCAGTTCATGAAAATGCTTCCAGGCTTTCATGAATTCCTATCTCTCTGGTTTCTAATAGAACAAAAGTGTTCCATAACGTACATATACCACAATTTGTTCAGCCATTCTCCAATTGATGGACATTCACTCAATTTCCAATTCTTTGTCACTACCAACAGGGCTGCTTGGAATATTTTTGTGCAAGTGATGTTTTCACTCTTTTTTATGATCTCTCCAGGGTATAGACACAGTAGTGGTATTGCTGGATCAAAGGGTATGCATATTGCTCTTTGAAATAATTCTAAATTGCTCTACAGAAAGGTTGGTTGAGTTCACAGACCCACCAACAATGTATTACTGTCCCAGATTTCCCACATCCTTTCCCACATTGATCATTTTCCTTTCTGGTCATAATGGCCAGGCTGAGAAGTGTGAGGTGGTACCTCAGAGATGCTTTAATTTGCATTTCTCTAATTAGTAGGAATTTAGAGCAATTTTTCATATGACTATGGACAGTTTTGATTTCCTCATCTGTAAATTGCCTTTGCATTTGCTTTGCCCATTTGTCAAATGTAGAATGGCTTTTTTAAAAAAAATAACTCAGTTCTCTGTATATTTTGGAAATGAGTCGTTTGTTGGAAATACTGGTTGTGAAAATTGTTTTCCAATTTATTAAATTTTGCTAATCTTGATTTCAGTGGTTTTGTCTGTGCAATTTAATGTAATCAAAATAATCTAGTTTGTTTTTAGCGTTGTTCTCCATCACTTCCTTGGGCATAAACTGCTTCCCTTTCCATATATCTGACAGGTAAACTACTCATTGAACTTCTGGTGTTTGTTTGTTTTTTTATGTCTAAATCCTGTATCCATTTTGATCTTATCTTATATAAGGTGTGAGGTGTTGGTCTTATTCAAGTTTCTGCCATACTAACTTCCATTGTTCCCATCAGTTTTTATTGAAGAGGGAGTTTTATCCCCAAAGCTGGACTCATTGGATTTATCAAACATATTACTATAATCATTTCCTCCTATTGCACCTAGTCTATCCCAATGATCCACCACTCTATTTCTTAGCCAATACTGGACAGTTTTGATGACTGATGCTTTATAACATAATTTTAGATCTGATAGGGCTAAGCCACCTTTGTTTGCACTTTTTTCATTGAATCCCTGGAAATTATTGACTTGCGCTTTTTTCATTGAATCCCTGGAAATTATTGAATTTTTATTTCTCCATATGAATTCACTTGAATTTTCTAACTCAATAAAGTATTTTTTTGGGGGGTGGATTTTGATTGGCAGGGAACTGAACAGGTAGTTTAGTTTTGGTAGAATTGTCACTTTTATATTAGCTTCACCTATCTATGAGCAGTTGCTGTTTGCCCAGTTATTTAAATCTGGCCCTGGAGATTTTTTTCTTAGAGAGTTCAATAATGACTTGGTGAATTTCTTTTTCTGAGATAAGTTTATCTAGGTATTTAAATTCTTCTTCATTTAACCTGGACAACTTATATTTCTGTAAATATTTGTCCATGTAACTGAGATTATCTAATTTATTGGCATAGAGTTGGGCAAAATCATTCTGAGCTATTATTTTAATTTCCTCATCATTGGTGGTGAGTTCATCTTTTTCATTTTTGATACTATCAGTTTGATTTTCTTCTTTCTTTTTTTTAATCAACTTAACCAGAGACATCTATTTTGTTGCTTTTTTCATAAAATCAACTCTTGGTTTTGTTTATTAGTGTGATAGTTATCTTCCTTTAGATATTTAATTAAATTTAATCTTATACCAAGCTAAGATCAAAATGGATACAGGATTTAGACATAAAAATTAATTTTAAAATTTCTAATTTGATATTTATTTGCATATTTCAAGTTGTAATCTCTCTTATTTTTAGTTGCATGTTTGGATCATTGATTTTATCTTTTTTCTAATTTATTCATGTAAGCATTTAAAGATATATTATATTTCCTGACAGCTAATTTGACTGTATACCATAAATTTTGGCATATTGTTTCATTATTGTCATTACCTAGGATGAAATCATTAATTCTTTCTATAATTTGTTGTTTGATCCACTCATTCTCTAAAATGGGATTATTTAGTTTCCAATTAATTTTAGGTCTATCTCTCCCGGGCCCATTGTGTTTTTTTGTTGCATTATGATCTGAGAAGGATGTATTCACCATTATTTTCTTTCTACATTTGATCATTAGGCTTTTATGCCTATGGTAAATTTTTTTGTAAGTGCCATGTAGTGCAGAAAAAAATGTTTATTCCTTTGTATCCCCTTTCAATTTCTCCCATAGGTCTATTATGTCTAGGCTTTCTAACAATCTATTTACTTCTTTTACTTCCTTCTTGTTTATTTTATTGTTAGATTTATCTAAATCTGAGAGTGGGAGGTTGACCTCTCCCACCAGTGCAGTTTTGCTGTCTATCCTGTAACTCTTTCAACCTCTCCTATAAGAATTTGCATGCTATAACATTTGATGCATGTATACATACATACATATGTGTGTGTATGTGTGTGTATAGCCAGTTTCATCTTTTTGGATAGCAGTTTTTTTCTTTACCCCTTTTTAAAAACCTTTTTATGTGTCTCTTGAGTCTGCTGTTTGAAGTCAAAATTTTCTGTTAAACTCCGGTCTTTTAATCAGGAAAAGTTGGAAGTCTCTTATTTCATTAAATGTCCATCTTTTCCCATGGAAGAGAAAGCTCAATTTTTCCAGATAGTGAATTCCTGGCTGCATTCCAAGCTTCCATGCTGTTCAGATCCTTTGATCCCTTATTGTTGATGCAGCCAGATCTTGTGTAAACCTTATTGTGGTTCCTTGGTATCTAAATTGCTTCTTTCTGGCTGCTTCAGGATTTTCTCTTTTTTCTGATATTACTGGAATTTGGCCACAATATTTCTTGGTGTTTTCATTTTGGGAATCCCTTTCTGGAGGGGATCAATATATTCTTCCAGCAAATATTTTGTCCTCTGGTTCCATGATGTCAGGGCAATTTTCCATCACTAAATCCTGTAATATTAAGTCAAAGCTTTTTTTCACTTCAATAGTTTCAGAGATCCCAATGATTCTTAAGTTATCTATCCTAGTTCTATTCTCAAGGTCAGTGGTTTTGTTGATAAGGTATGTTGTATGTTACATTTTCTTCTCTTTTTTTTTGCTTTTATTTAACAGATTCTTGTTGTCTCATGAAGTCATTAGCTTCCACAGACTCCATTCTTATTTTTAGGGAAGAATTTTCTTCATTTACATTTTGCTACTCCTTTTCCAATTTGTCAATTCTATTTTTGAAGGAATTTTCATTTGATCAATTGAGGTTTGGAGAGAATTATTTTCTTTTTTGCATTTATCCAATTGTATTTTCCAAGGATTTGTTTGCTTGTTGCAAGGTGTTAATTTTCTCTCCCAAATTTTCTTTTTGATTTTTAAATCTGCTCCTTATTTCTTCAAGGAATCTTTCTGGACTGGAGACCAAATCATATTCTCCTCAGAAATTCTAGATCTCTCTGAGTTAGGAACTTTTCATTCTAGGTAGTTTTCTATGGAACCCCACCCCCTTCCCTACTAGCCTTTCTTCATTTTCCTAAGATCTTGTGTTAGGGGAGGGGCTGTTTCTCCGTAGTGTCTGTGACCTTGATTTGAGGCCCTTTCTTTTGGCCTGAAAGAGGTGAGTAGTGCTGCTAAATACTTTTATCCTTGAATAATGTGGGAGTACTCTGCAACCCATGCCTAAGCCCCAGGGTGGGGGTTGGGGGTGGAGAGCTGTTATTGTTTCAGTTCTGGGAACAGGATTCAGCTGAAATGACTGTATGGAGTCTGAGGTCCTACAGACCAAAGGAGCCCAGGATATCGATGTGTGGCAGAACTCTACAATCTCTTTGACAGAATTTGACTTCCATCCCTTTCGGAGTGCCCTAGACCTTCATTCCCACAGTTTCCTTTTGGACCATGCCTTCCACAGTTAATGCCTCCATGGCTGATCTTAAGTTAGTCTGGGTCTCACACCACTCCCCCTAGACTAGCTCTCTGCTCTCTGCCTCCAACTCGCCCATAATTCCCTAATACAGACCTTGCTCATGGATGTTCTTCTCTTAGCTTTTTTTTCTTGATTTTGTAGATTGAATTTCTGTTAAGAGAATTGTTTCATATCATATATTAGGGAAGATCAGGAGACTTTAGCATAGTGCCTTTCTTCTCTCCTCCATCTTGGCTGAAAGTCAATTCCACATTTTTTGTAGAAGAAAAAATAATGCATAAACAAAAATAATCCATAAACAAAATTCAAAGAAACACAGAGAAAAAACTCCTAGCATGTTTCTCTGATATCAGGAGTCTGATTCAAATTTATAAAAAAAGGAGTCATCCTCCAATTGATAAATGATCAAATAACATGAACACTTTTAATAAGAAGAAATCAAATCTATCAATATTCAAGTGATAGAAATGCCTCAAATCACTCCTAAAGTGAGAAATACAAATTAATCCCACTGTGAGTTACCACCTTACAACCATCAGATTGACTAAAATCACAGAAATGAAAAATGACAAATAATGTAGATTACATGAAAAAATTTGAACTCTCATATATTATTGGAAGAGTTATGAATTAGTTCAACCATTCTGAAGAACCATTTGTAACTACACTCATAGGATTATAAAGTCATACATACTATTTAACCCAGCATTATCATTTCAAGGTCTTGTTCTGCATTCCAAAGACATCAAAGAAAAGGATCTGTTTTTAATTAAGAAATATTTTAGTAGATTTTTAAGGTACTCACAAAATATTGGAAATTCCCATAAACTGGGAAAGATTAAATAAGTTGTGTTAGGTGATTTTGAAGGAATGCTATTGTACTATAAGTCAGCATGATAAGCAGGATGTTTTCAGAGTAACCTGGGAAAATGCATCTGACCTTATACAAAGTGAGGTGATTAGAAATATTAGAAAATATCATAAACAGAACCTGTAAGACTATAAGGATTATGAAATGTGGAAATTTTAGCTTCTCTGGTCAAGACAATGACCCAAGACAATCTTAAATTATCTATGATAAAAAATATGCTTTCTACCTCAAGTGAGAGAACTGATGAAATTTGAATGTAGATTGATGCATACATTTTTGCTCTTTATATTTTTAAAATTTTGTTTGTGTTTTCTTTTGCAATACAGCTTATATGGAAATACATATTCCATGTGTAATACTTATCAAATTTCCCAAGGGAGGTGGAGAAAGAATGTGAAACTCAAAGCGAAAAGACAAATATTACTATTTCATATATATATATATATATATATATATATATATATACATATAATACATATAATTCAGAAATACTTAGTTAAATAGTAACCTCTTTTGAATGATAGAATGGATATTATATTTTTATGATCAATTGTCAATCTGCAACTATTAATAAGAAAACTTATTCTCCCTAGTTAGAACCCTTCAAATATCTTTAGAATGATTTCACATTTTGGATTTAATATCTCATTCTGTTTACAAAATACATTAGCCATTAAAATGTATTTATTTAACTAAATATTTCTTAATTATATAAAATAGTAATATTTTCATTTCTCTTTTAGTTTCACATTCTTTCTCTACCTCCCTTGAGAAAGGAAATAATATATATATATATGTATATATATATATACATATATATATATATATATATATATATATATTTGTAATCCCCTAGCTATAGTTTTATTTAAAATCTTTGCATAGATATCATTGGCAAAATTGATCTACATATTTCTTTCTTTGTTTTGCTCTCCTCATTTAGGTAACCATACTATATTTACACTATTAAAGAAATCTGGTTGATTCCTATTAACATTTTTCATAGATTTATATCATGTTGGGATTAGTTATTTCTTAAATTATTATTAGAATTTCTTTGTAAAACCACCTAGTCTTGATAATTGTTTTGTTGTTGTTAGGTAGGTAATTAGTGGTTTGGTCAATTACGTTTTCTAACATAATCTTATTTAAATACTCTATTTCCTCTTTTGTTTATCTTGGAAAATCATTTTTTCCTGTAGACATTCTTTTCACTGATACTGTCAGTTGCATTGGCACATGCTTGGGCAAAATAATATAATCATTACTTTAATTTCTTCTTTGATTTTTCTGGATTTCTACTTTAATGTTTAACTGGGGATTTTTAGTTTGTTCTTTTTTCTGGGTTGGTATTTTTATTGTGTTTCTAATTAATTGATCTTCCCTTTATCTGTTTCATTAACATAACCATTCATCTCTGGAATTTCAGGAAATTTCAGGAAATATCAGTTTCATATGGGTAAAAGAGTACAGTGCAACTCAGTATAAGCAGAGGAGCAGAACTACAAAGTCAGTGGGAGATTCTAATCCACAATACATTTACTAAAACACCTAGGGCTTGGTTTAGCAAGTCAACCCTAGATCAGGAGACAAATTTCAATCCGGAAATGCTGGTCCAATAGACCAGACTGAGTTCGGTTGCTTGGGTTGCTATAATGTAGGGAACAAACAGCAAGCACCTGAGCTACCAGAACAGAAAGTCAGAGAACAGATACTCAGTGCCCCACCCCCAAAATAAAACAAAACTTGGGAATGAATTCCCTGTGTTCCAGGAGCAAATAATTGAAAGGAGTATCCTTAGACAAAAGGTGGGTGTATGAATTGATTATGATGTAATGGAAATAATATGCCTGGAGGATGATACTTCTCTTAGGACAGTTGAAAAGCAAATACATACAATAAGGAGTGTAGGTAAAAGGTGTAAAACAATTTTAAAAACCTGAAAAAAGAATTATAGTGGTAGAAGAATATAAATACATAAGGGTATAAATTAACTCATATTAAAATGCATAAAAGATCTATTGTAGGAGAAGGAAAGAAGAAAAGGTGTGATAAGAGTCAATCTTTCTCCTAACATGTTTGGCTCAGAAAAGGAATAACATGCATTACCAATTTGATTTAGAAATTTATTCTACCCCACAGAGATGTAGGAGGGGAAAGAGGTAAAAAAAGAGGGAAGGAAGGGTAGAAAATAATGCAGGGAAGAAGAGAAAAGAAAAGTGAAATGGGTAAACAAGAAGTTGAGTACAATTTTTGAAAAGCTAGATATGATAGATATCTGGAGAAAATTGAAAGGGCGTGTGTGTGTGTGTGTGTGTGTGTGTGTGTGTGTGATATAACATATATACAAAATATTTGACCTCTATTAGGGGTCAGAAATTTTAATTGCATCCTTTTCAGATCATGATACAATAAAAATTGCATCTCATAACAGGCCATGGGAAAGATAAACAAAAACTAATTGGAAACCAAATGACCTAATTTTAAAGAATGAGTGGATCAAACAACAAATCATAGAAATAATTAACAATTTCATGCAAGACAATGACAATGATGAGACATCATAAACATGTGGAATGAAATCAAAGTAGTTATTAGGAGAAATTTTGTGTCTCTAAAATGTTTACCTGAATAAACCTGAGAAAGAGGATATCAATGAAGTGGACATTCAACTAAAAAACTAGAGAAAAGAACAAATTAAAAATCCACAATTACCAAAGCTGCACCCAGTGAGGGGTGCTTTGTGGTGGGATATCCCCCCACACACACAGTTGATCCACAATGGTTACACTAGTGATACTCTACAATGTTGAGCATGTGGCGGTGGAGAATGAGCCTGGGCTGTATCAGCAGTTTGTTGATAATCAGATTGATAATCAGATAATCAGAGTGGAGGAGGTATGGCAGGCAAAAGATGTTATATTCCTCCTCATTTAAGGAATAGAGAAGCTTCTAAGGCATTCTATGATAAAGATAGTTTGGGATGGAATTCTGATAATAATAAGGATGCATATAGCAGTTTTGGCTCTCATAACAATTAAAGAGGGAGGTCCAGTTTCTTCAGTGATCATGGAAGCACTTCAAGAGGAAGACTTGTTGATTGCAGAAGAAGTGACTATGATGGCATTGGCAGCCATGGTGACAGACGTGGCTTTGGCAAATTTCAATGGAGTGGGAATAGTCAATGGTCTGATAAATCAGATGAGGATGATTGGTCAAAACCACTTCCACCAAGTGGAAGGAGAAGGAACTCTTCTCTGGGGAAACCACTGGAATTAACTTTGAGAAACATGATGAAATTCCTGTTGAGGAAACAGGCAACAACTGTTGCTCCTTTGCTTATACTGAGTTGCACTCTACTCCTTTACCCATATGAAACTGATATTTCCTGAAATTTCCTGAAATTCCAGAGCTGAATGGTTATATTAATGAAAGAGATAAAGGGAAGATCAGTTAATTGGAAACACAATAAAAATACCAACCTAGAAAAAAGAACAAACTAAAAATCCCCAGTTAAACATTAAAGTAGAAATCCAGAAAAATCAAAGAAGAAATTAATGGTTATATTATTTTGCCCAAGCATGTGCCAGTGCTACCAAACCACATATAATTTAGCCAGACTATACCTTGTGTAACTTCAATCTACATTACCAGCTGTGATTCTCCACTGAAATTTTTTTAAGGGAGTTCAAAATCACAAGAAGAAATGAAAGGAACCATCAGCAGCCCTATTCAGAAGGTGGTTTGAAACCTTCATTGCTATAGTCTAGATTAATTCTCCTTCCATACACCTCTGCCCCAAACTGCATTTATACCTTTGTGACTGAGGATCAATTTTTTTATTCATGTACTGTGCCTTTAACTTTAGACAACTTTTATTCTGATGTCCTCTTGGCTCAGTAATACTCATGATATCAACTTTTTTGACAAAATCAATTTACTGAATTTGAGCTAAATCAAACCTTTGCACACAGATATGATACAACTTAAAACAGGAATCATCCATAAATGTTACAAGGAAAAACTTATGAGATAACCTGCATTAAGGCTTTTGATACTTGCAGATTTGGAAAACAAACAAACAAACATCTTGAACCATATAGATGTAATTAGTTCCCAATGTTGAAAACTGTACCTTGTAAAAGTTTTGATTTGCTCACTCTATTGTGGATAGATATTTAGAAAGTGATAGTCTTTAATAAACTATTCCAGTCATGACGAGGTGTTGTATGAATACATGCATACATTCAAAGCACTGTTTTCGAAGTTAGTGCAAGTAAATAAGCAATTCCCCTTTCAATGCTTAGACAGATTATTAATGTGAGCTAACCAAATGTGGGCAGAATATTACAGGGAAATTTTAAATGTCAGATAACAGGAAATAGTTTTTAGGAGAATTAATCTATTCAGACATTTTAAATGCCTGCCATAAATGAAAATTGAAGTGGTAGAATGGCTGACCACAGCAGTGACAGGTCCTCTTTCAGGGCCTGACTGATTTTGCTCTAATAATGCTTGTTTTGGTGTTTTTTTAGTCAAGAGGGTATGAACAGGAAGAATTATGCAAAAGGCTTTATTTTAATGCAGATTCACATTACTCTGTGCAAGTTGCATTGATGTTAAACTGGCTTACTGTAGACTTTGTAAAAATGACTCTAGAAGCATAACAAACCGAAATCTTTGAAATCATAGAGACTGGAAATATGTACATTACTGAACAAGGTGTCAATTCTGTTATAAGCAAAGTCTAAGTAAGTTTTAGTTGCATAGGTTTCCATTGTATTTATACTCTGTTTATGCTAAATCTGAACAAAGATGAGTATTGTCCACCACTAAAAATGCCTCTGCCACTTGGAATTTCTGTATTAACTTTGTGATCAGAGTGTCATGATGAAAACACTCAATCTTTTTTTCAGTGGCATAGGAAGATGGCAAAAATTTGCTAAAGGGCAATATATTTTCAAATGCAATGTGCCTTGTCATAAAATTTTTATTAAGTAGATGCATGACAGTATTGAGGTCATTTGTGCTATTTCAATTAGTCTAGGTTTAGGCTAAACTTCCAATCTTATTTTGTCTCTTGCATATTGTTGAATACAGATTGTCTAAGAAGGGGAAGGGACTAGATTCTAAAATTTATTTGGGACCATGGAAATGATAGTTTTGAAGAAAACTATTTGCACATGACAGGTTTCTAGATATTTTTTGCTGCTTGTTGTGTATAATATTTATTGAACATCTTGATAAATATTTTTTGTGAGCTTAAAAGTGATTCTTTGAAGGTTTAAAGAACCTTGACCAAAAGACAGTATAAAAACACTTGAATGTCACCATATGTGTAAAATTATATATTTCAAGGTAATGTGAGCTATTTCTTCTTTTAATTCCTTTTAATTTTTAAGGCAATGGGGTAAAGTGACTTGCCAAAGATCACACAAGTAGGTAATTATTAAGTGTCTGAAGTCAAATTTGAACTCAGGTTCTCCTGACTCCAGGGCTGGTGCTCTATCTGCTGTACCACCTAGCTGCACTCTCATGTGAGCTTTTAATATTAAGTCATATTAATCTCTTAAATCGAATTAAGCAGACCCAGCACTGGAAGTGAAGTCATAACTTTCTGATGATAGTAAAATAAAATTGACAACTTGAAATTAAAACATGCCAAAGTTATGATACACTTGTATTAGAATATTGATGAAACACTTCTAAACATTGATGTGAAGTTTCCAGATTTTCAGATGTGTTTGTTTGCCTGAGTTTTGTTTAGTTGTGTATTTTTTTTCTCCATGGATGTCTGGCATGTAATCCTCAAACATCTATGTTGTATTGACATAATCAGTGACATAAATTCAGTGGTAACATTTTATCAAGTTTTATGAGGCAGCAATATTTTCAGTTCATAAATATTCAAAAATCATATGCAAGAATGGATTTAAACTTGCTGAATGTAAAGATTGAACTTCAAATTACTGTAGGTTTAGTAATTGCTTATTGTATTAGTTTAGTTGCTAGCACTGCATATGCTGTGCATATTTTGATTTTATTAAGATAAAAAGTTGAACAGCAGAATCAAAAAATACACAATTAAATATCAAATTAGAAATTCGGAAAATAAAAGGACAAATTAACAAAAATCAAAACAAGAAAATAGTGAATTAATAAAAATGAGTTATTTTTAAAAACATAAAATTCATAAAATAAATAAATATAATAATAGAAAAGTATAATAAAAATAATAAAAAATGAATTACCACTAAGAAAAATAAAAAAGTTGAACTCATCACTGATGAGGATGAAATTAAAACAATATTCTGAAGCTATTTTACTCAACTGTATGCCAATATATCTGACAATGTAAGTGAAATTATTTTAATAAAAGCATTAATTTCCCAGATTGACTAAAAAGTAATTAAAATACTTAAATAACTTGATTTCAAAGAAAAAAGAAATTAAACAAGTCATTTATAATCTCCCTAAGAAAAAAATCTTCAGGGATAGATAGATTTAAAAGTGAATTCTACCAAACATTAAAGAACAATTAATTCCAAATCAATATAAAATCTTTGGAAAGAATAATAGAGTTCTGTCAAAATCTTTTTATGTCAACAAAATGATGCTCAGTGGACCAGGAAGAAAAATAAAAATTAAAATAAAATTAAAGAATATTCTCCCTAATGAATGCTTATGCAAAACTTTAAGAAATTATCAGCAAAGAGATTACAGCATATCATTGCTAGGATAAAACACTAAAATAGTGATATTGCTGGATCAAAATGTGTGCACAATTTTATTTGTACTGTTTTTTGGTCATCATATATGGTTCCAGTTTCTTTCATCAATATTTGGATTAGTTCACAGTTCTACTAACAATGCATTAGTGTCCTAATTTTCCCACATCCTCTCCATCAATTATCATTTTCTTTTTTTTTGTCATCTTAGCCAGTCATAAAGGTGTGAGGTGGTAACTCAGAGTTATTTTAATTTTCATTGCCTTAATCAGTAATGATTTTGCATTTGACTATAACTTTAGTTTCTTTCTTTGAAAACTGCCTGTTCATATTCTTTCACCATTAATCAATTGGAGAATGACTTGTAATCTAATAAATTTGATTCAGTTCTCTAAATATTTTAGAAATTAGTCCTTTATTAAGAACACAAAGTGTAAAAAGTGTTTTTCAGCTTTCAGCATTCCTTCTAAACATGGTTGCATTGGTTTTATTTATGCGAAAAATTTTAAACTAATACAGTTAAAGTCATCCCTTTTACAATTTGTTCACTCTATTTCTTGTTTAGTTATAAACATTCTCCCCTATTCATAGAGCTGACAGAGAGAGTATTTCTTGGTCTTTTATTTCATCTATTATATGGCATTTTGTCAAAATCTTGTATTCATTTTTACTTTATTTTGGCATAGGGTGTGAAATGTGGGTCTATATCTTATTGCCATACTATTTTAAAGTTGTCACAGCAATTTTTATCAAACAGTGAATTTATAATCCCAGAAGTTAGTCTATAGTGGATTAGTACAGTCATTTACTACTCTTCCTTATGTACGTAATCTATTCCAGTCATCCACTTCTTTATTTCTAAGACTGTCACTTTATAATATAGTTTTAGAGCTCATATACTAGGCCACCTTCCTTTGCATTTTTTCTTTAATTGCCTAGATATTTTTGACCTTTTCTTCTTCCAGAAGAATTTTGTTACTATATTTTAATAGCTATGTGAAATATTTTTGGTAGGTTTGGCACCAAATGAATAATTTAATTTGTATACGAATATGTTTTTCATTATATTACTTTGGCCTAAGAATAAGCAATTGACAGTTCTCCAACTGTTTATATCTGACTTTATTTGTGTGAAAAGAATATTTGTATTTGTTTTCATAAAGTTTTTGAGTTTGTCCTGGGAGATAGACTCTCAAATATATTATCTACAGTTGCTTTAATTGAATTTTCTGTCTCTTACTCTTGGACTTTATTGGCCAATTATAGAAATGTTAATGTTTATATGGGTTTATTTTACATACTACTACTTTGCAAAAACTGTTATTAGTTTCAAGTAGTCTGTTAGTTGATTTGCTAAGGTTCTTGAGGTATAATATCATATTGTTTGCAAAGACTAAAAGTTTTATCTTTTCATTGCCTATTCTAATTCCTTCACTTTCTTTTTTATTTTCTTATTGCTAAAACTAATATTTCTAATAGAAAATTAAATAAAATCTGTGATAAATTAAATTCTCGTTTTACCCCATTCTAATTTGCAATGTTGCTAGTATATTGCTATTACATATTACTCTTCTTGAAAGTTTTATATAGATCATTTTTAGGGAAACTCCATTTATTCCAATGCTTTCTAGTGTTTTCAACAGGAATGATTGCTTATTTTGGCAAAGATTTTTTGTAGCATATATTGAGATAATCATATTTTTTCATTAATTTTGTTATTGATAGAATCAGTTATTTTGATTGCTTCCCTAATATTGAACCATCTAGGGGCACCTACATGGCACACTGGCTAGAGCACTGGCCCTGGTGTCAGAAGTACCTAAGGTCAAATCCAGACTTAGACACTTAATAATTGCCTAGTTGTGTGACCTTGGACAAGTGACTTAATCCCATTGCCTTAAATAAAAAATAAAATAATATTAAACCATCCCCCTGAAAATATTAAACCATTTTTGGCATAAATGCTACCTGGCATAAATGCTACCTGATTATGGTATACTATTCTAGTATTAACTTGTTGGAATTTCTTTGCTAAAGCTTTTTTTTTTAATTTTTACATCTATATCATTTGGAAGATTTGTTAAAATTTTGTTTGTCAGTTTGGGCTCTTCCTGATTTAGCTATCAGCATTATATTGGTGTTATAATAGGAAGTTGAAAAAAATTCATCTATTTTCTTAAAGAGTTTCTATAGAATTTGAATGAATTTCCTATAAATATTTGGGAGAATTCAATCGCCAACCATCTGCTCCAGAAGATTGTTTCTTAGGGAGTTTATTAAAACAGCCTTCAATTTCTTTCTCTGAAATGGGGTTATGTATGCATTTTTCCTCTTCTGCTAATTTGGACAACTTGTATTTTGGGGAAATTTTATCAATTTAGCTTTTATTGTAAGACTAGTTGGTTTACAGTTAGGTAAAATAACTCTGAAATTTTATTTCATTTTCCACCTCATAGAAGATAAGTTCAACTTTTTCATTTTTGATTTTAGTAATTTGGTTTTCTTCTTTATTATTTTTAGTCAAATTAACCAAAGTTTTTCCTGATTTATTGTAGTTTTCATAAAACCAACACAATTTCTTTATTAGTGTAATAATTTTCAGACTTCCAGGGCAGAGCCAAGATGATGTTGTGAAGTTAATATGCTCCTGGTGATTTCGTGTACCAAAGAGAAATGATGCCTCTGCATGAACATTAAAGCTATAGTTTCCACCAAGAAAATGAAAAGATCCAAAGAAGTTTTCAACATTAGACATCATGGAGGATCTTCAGTGATTGCCTCTTTGAGAGGAAAGAGGAAGTAAGGCCATTCAAGACTAGAGAGGGGGAAAGTCAGCTGGAGACTTTAAGTCACAGTGTAGTCCAGGTCTCAACAGCTGACAACAGCATAGGTCCTGTTGAATAGCAAGCCAGCAGGGAGGATCCCAAACCCAAATAAAGTCTGGACTCTGGACACCCCAGGGATAAAAACAGGACTTAGTTGGGAATAAAATAATGCATAGGTAGAATCTGGACATAAATGAAAAAATAAATCTCTACAAAGGCGAGGCCTAGACTGTATAGGCAACATCTTGACCAATGACACCCCAAGGATCAGACCTCAGCCCCAGCATAAAAAGCTTCGATATTCAACCCCATACCTCAGGAGCAGAGCTAAAACAGAAAAGATGAGCAAAAAAGGTAAAAGAGTGCACATTATTGAAAACTACTTTGCCAATAAATATGATAACAATGCCATGTCAGAAGAAGTAATCCATGAAAAATTACTCACAGGATAAGTCTCAAAAGAGTCTATGAAGTAAATTCAAATCCAAAAGCTCATAGAAGAGCTTAAAAAAGAATTTAAAAACCAACGAAGGGAAGACAATGAAAAATACAAAAAAAGAAATGGGAGTCATGCAAGAAAATTATGAAAAATTGACCAAAAAATCAACTCCTTTAAAAGTAAAATTAACCAACTGAAAAAGAAAACACAAAAGCTAAGTGAAGAAAATAAAACCCTAAAAATTAGAAATAAACAAATAGAAACCAATGGACCTACTATACTACAAGATTCCATCAATCAAAATAAAAAGACTGAAAAAAATGAAGAAAATGTAAAGTACCTTTTACGAAAAAACAAATGAACTGGAAAATAGATTCAGGACAGATAATTTATGAATCATCAGATGATAAGAAAGCCTAGATCAAAAAAACACCCTGGGAAACATCATGCAAGAAATATCAAGGAAAACAGTCCAAATCTGTTAGAGCAAGAAAGCAATACTGTCATTGGAAGAATGCACAGAATCCCTCCAGAAAGAGACCCCAGGATAAAAACTCCAAGGATTGTTTCAGCCATATTCCAGAACTCTCAAATAAAAAAGAAAATTCTTCAAGCAGCAAAAAGGAAACAATTTAAATAGAAAGGAAGCACAATTAGACTATAACAGGATTTATCAGACTCAACAATGAAGAATTTGGAGGACCTAGAATACCAATTGTTAGAGGGCCAAGGACTTGGGATTACAACCAAGAATTTACTACTTGTGAAATTCAATACATACTATGAGGGGAAAAGATGGATGTTCAATGAAATAGGGTACTTCCCAAATTTCCTGACAAAAAGACCATAATTGCACAGAGAATTTAATCACTAAATACAAGGATCAAGAGTTTCATCTAAAGGTAACTGAAAAGAGGAAGGAAAAAAAAATTTCAACCAAAACTATCAAATTGTATGGATCCTAAAAGAGAAGATATAACACTTATAACACTTTAGAATTATACTTCTCTTAGTATAGCTAAAGTCTTCAATATAATCGAAGATATAGGTATGGCTGGGTCTTGCCTCTATTGAAAAGGTCCAAGATGACATCACTATGTTTGAGACAAAAACCCTGATGAAAAGCAGAGGTGCTTACTCTAAACATTCGTGTTTCAGCATCCTTTGACTTACTCTAATTCCGTTTTGCTCACAAAAAAATTGCTACTTTCTCTGATGAGGACAACATTAGCTTGGCAGTCCTGAGTCAGTCTCCCATAGGTTAAAATCAACTATAAAGTTTTTAAGTAAGACATTAAGAGGCTCTCAGTACTCAAAGTCCTTTGAGATTCTTATAGTTAATTAAATAAGGGTTTGACTTAATCCATATTTTAATTAACAAAGGGTTAAGTATCCTGGGAGAGAGGGAGTAGTGTGAGAGAAAGAATGCTTCAGGGAAATGGTACACATAATTCATAAAATGATTTGGTTTTCCATGCTACTTTGGCTCATGAGGATTGTATTTCTTGGAGGGTACTTGAAAATGTATTAAGGAAAAATATGATTATAATTTGACACAATTCAAGACACCTGAAAAATATACTTCTAATGAGACAGAAGAGGAGGGGTATTAGTGACTGAAACAAAGCTGCTCATCAATCAAGCAATCCATCACTCAATCTGTGATGGTACTTTAAAAACACTTTGAAATTATCAAACAATTAATCAAGCTGTGATTTATGATATCTGATTAATGATACCTGAGTAATAAATATCACCAGGTGAAAGTCACAAAGATTTATAATTTAAGAAGGAAAGAAGGGAGGGTGTGAAATACTGAGGAAATTCTATTCAATAGATTTGGGCCAGAGAAGGAAGAAAATACACTACTACTTGGGGTTAAAAATTTATTCTATTCTTCAGGGAAGGTGGTGCAGTGGAAGGGAAAGATAAGGAAGGAAGGGACTGAGAAAAGGGAAGATAAGGGTATAAGTGAAAATAAACTGAAAGCTAAATTATAAAAAAAAGTTAAAGGGAAAAAGGAGTAAAATATTGGTGAGGAACAAAAAGAGGAGGAAAGAGAAAAATATAAATGGGGAAAGATAGCATGGAGGGAAATACAGAATTAGTCATCTTAACTTTAAATGTGAATGCAGTGAAGTATCCAATAAAATGGAAGTAGGTTACAGAATGAATTAGAAAACAGAATCCTACAATATTTTGTTTACAAGAAATACATTTTAAGTAGAGAGAAACACAGATGGCAAAGGTAAAAGGATAGAGCAAAATATACTATACTATAGTTGAAGTAAAAAAAAAAGATCAGGGTAAGTAATCCTGATCTCAGATAAAGTAAAAGTAAAAATCGATCTCTCTAAAAGGGATGAAGGAAAAGAATATCTACTTAAAAGGTATAATAGGTAATGAATCTATATCATTATTAAACATGCTTACTCCTTGTGCTATAGCATCTAAATTCCTGGAGGAAAAGTTGAGTGCATTACAAGGAGCCACAACTCTTATAATGGGGGAGCTCAACCTCGATATCTCAGAACCAGATAAATCTAACCACAAAAGTAGAAAGAAGTTAAAAGGTGAATGAAATCTAAGAAAACCTAGATATGATAGACTTCTAGAGAAAACTTAATGAGGAAGGAAAAGAATATACCTTTTTCTCAGCAGTACTTGGCACTTATACCAAAACTGACAATGTGTAAGGCATTAAAAACCTTTTAATCAAAGGCAGAAAGATAGAAATAATAAATATACACTTCTCAGACCATGATACAATAAAAATTCCATTTAATAAAAGGTCAAGGAAAGATAAACCAAAAACTAATTTCAAAGTGAGTAACAATTTTAAATAATGAGTGGATTGAGCAAAAACTCATAGAAATAATTCAATAATTATATTCAAGGAAATGATAAATTTATGGGATGCAGGCAAGACAGTTTTGAGGGGATACTTTAAATCTCTAAATTTTTATGTGAAAAAACAGAAAAAGAGTAGATCAATGAATTTGGTATGCAACTAAAAAAACTAGGAAAAAGAACAAATTAAAGATCCCCAATTAAATACCAAATTAGAAATTCTGGAAAATAAGGGAGAAATTAATAAAAGTGAAAGTAAGGAAACTATTGATCTAATAAATAAAACTGAGAATTGGTTTTATGAAAAAAACAATAAAATAGATAAATAGATAAACATTTGGTAAATTTGATTTAAAAAGAAAAGATAACCAAATTACCAATATCAAAAAAGTATCAAAAATGAAAAGGGTGAACTAAATATCAATGAGTAGGAAATTAAAGACATAATTAGGAGCTGCTTTGCCCAACTGTATGTCAATAAATTTGATAGCCTAAATGAAATGGATGAATATTTACAAAAATACTAACTGCACAGATTAACAGAAAAGGAAATAAATTATTTAAATAACCCCATTTCTGAAAAAAAATTAAAGAACTTTCAATAAATTCCCTCAGAAACCATCTCCAGGTAAAGATGGATTTACAGGTGAATTGTACCAAATATTTAAATAACAATTGGTACCTATTAAACATAAACTATTTTTACAAAATAAGAGAAGGAATTCTGCCAAACTCCTTTTATGACACCAACGTAGTGTTGATACCTAAACCAGTAAGAAACAAAACAAAGAAAGTTACAGTCCAATCTCTCTAATGAACATTGATACAAAAATCTTAAATAAAATTTTTTCAATGAGATTACAAGCATTATTATTATTATTAACATACTAGCACAATACATCATGATCATGTAGGATTAATACCAGGGAGGCAGGGAAGGTTCATTATAAGGAAAACACTCAACATAATTGAACATATCAATAACAAAACCAACAAAAATCATATGATTATCTCAAGAGATGTTGAAAGAGTCTTTGAAAAATTATATACGTTCCTATTAAAAGTATAGTAAAAATGGATTTTCCATAAAATAATAAATGGTATCTAAAACCATCAATAAAATTACTGTAATGGGCATAAATTAGGAACATTTCCAATAAAATCAAGAGCAAAACAAGGATGCCTATTATCAAGATAGCTATTCAATGTAGTATTGGGAATATTAGCTTTAGCAATAAGAGAGGAAAAAGAAATTGAAGGAATAAGAATAGGCAAAGAGGAAGCAAAACTTTCACTCTTTGCAGATGATTATACTTAGTGACGGTACACTTTATAATGATGGTATACATGCAGATGGTATATTTAGTGAACCCAAGAACTGCTTGAAACAATTAACAATTTCAGCAAAGTAGTGGGATATAAAATAAGGATATAAAATGAACCCACATAAATCACCAGCATTTCTATATATGAACAGCAAAACCCAAGAACAAGAAAAAGAAAGAGAAATCCCATTTAAAATACTTGTAGGCAACATTAAATACTTGGAAATCTAGTTCTCAAGACAAACCCAGGACCTGTATGAATAAAATTACAAAGTACTACTCACCCAAATTAAGTCAGATGTAACAATTGGAAAAATGTCAATTGCTCATGGTTAGATGAGGCTAATATAATAAAAATGACAATTCTACCTAATTAATTTACCCAATTCTACCCAAAATTAAATTATATATTCAATGCCAAACCAATCTATCTACCAAATAATTATTTTACTGAACTAGGAAATATAGTAACAAAATTCATTTGGAGCAACAAAAATACAAAAATTTAAACGTAACTGATGATAAAATAAATGTAAAGGAAGGTGGCCTAGTTCTTCCAGATCAAATACTATACTATAAAGTGACAGTCATCAAAAAATGTTTTTATATATTAATAAAAATATTCTTGTTTAAGAGTAAACAAAATACCCCTCCCCCCAAAAATATAGACTCACTTGATTGATAAAGTGATAGTCATCAAAAATGATTAGTACTGGTTAAGAAATAGAGTAATGGATCACTGGATTAGGATAGGTTCATATGAAACAATGATGAATGATTAAAGTAATCTACTGTTCAACTAACCCAAAGACTTTAACTTCTGGGACAAGAACTCATATTTGACAAAAACTGTTGGGAAAACTGGAAAATAGTATGGCAGAATCTAGGTATTGACCCACATCTCATGCCTTATACCAAAATAAGGTCAAAATACATACAGGATTTAGACAAAGTGTGACATCATAGATAAATTAGCAGACCATGAAATGCTCTATAAGATCAACAGAAACAGAACAAATTTATATAGAGAGTTACATCAAATTTTTATATAGTTACATCAAATTTATATGGAGAATTACATCAAATTTATGAGGTTATAAGTCATTCCCCAATTGATAAAGTCAAAGTATATGAATAGTTTTCAAATGAAGAAATTAAAGCTATATATATATATATATATATATATATATATATATATATATATATATATATAAAATCATATAAAAACTGCTCCAATCGTGATTGATTAGGGAAATTCAAATTAAGGCAACTGTGAGATATCAAGATTGGCTAAGATGATAAAAAGGGGAAATGATCAATGTTGTAGAGGTTGAGGGAGGACTGGGACATTAATGCATTGCTGGAGGAGTTGTGAACTGATCCAATCATTCTGGAGAGCAATATGAAACTATCCCAAAGAGCAAAGAAAGTGATCATACCCTCTGACCCAGCAAGTCCAATTCTAGGCTTATATCCACAAGAAATTTTTAAAAATGGGAAAAGTCCTACATCTTCTAAAATATCCATAGCATCACTTTTTGCAGTGGCAAATAATTGGAAATTTAGGGGATGTCTATAAATTGGGAAATGGGAAGAACAATTTATGGTATATGAATATTATGGAATACTCTTATTCTATAAGAAACAATAACTGGTCAGACTCTAGAGAAGCATGGGACGGATTACAGGATCTGATGCTGAGTGAAGGGAGCATAACCAAGAGAACATTCTGCACATTAACAATAACATTGTGAGTTGATCAACCTTGATCAAATCCATTAGATCTGCTATGTACAATGCTATCACCATCTGGAGGACGAAAAACCAAACCAAACCAAACCAATGCAAAAAACATCTTCAGAAACTGATGAACACTACTCCTATATAAAATTCTTTCCCTTAATCTTAATTTCTCATTTCAAAAATGACTAATCTATAAACATGTTTAGCACAAAAGTGTATGTACAATATTAACCTGACTGTTTGCCCCTGGGCGGGGTGGGAAGGGATGGTGGAAGGAAATTTTGTAACTAATGAATCTATGAGACACCAAGATATCTTTAAACAAAGTCAAAAGCCTGAAAATGTTGCTGAAACATAAAGTACCTTTAGAGGGGAAAATAAACTCGAAAGTAGATCCAGGAGAGATGGTTTACAAATTATTGCTCTACCAGAAACCTTAGATCAAAATAAAAAAAAAATCTTGGATGGATCATCAGTGATGGGGATATCAACTGTCTACTCCCTGGGCTATTTTAAAGGTGGGAACAAAGGAAATTGTTTCTGGGCTGTCTGCTGAGGAACAACAGACTCACCCAGCTGGGAACACCAGGTGCTCACTGTCTGGGTTGGGTCATCCATGCCAGCCATGTGACCTGAATGTGGGTACTAGGCACCTGCATACTCCCAATCTGAACTATGCAAGCCTCCACTGGGGGAGGATTTCTACAGTCAAGGTTTTCTTGTTAGATCCTGCCTAACCCCGTATCAAGTGCGGGATTTATATTCTCTATTTTGGAAACATTCATGGTCCCCTGTGACAGACCTTGATGAAAGATATTCCACGTTGTTCTTTTGTGGGATCTGTCACTGCAAAAAATTTATTAAGAGGCTGAATTAATGACCTTTCTGAGGAAAACACATACAAGATTACCAACATTCCTAGCTTCTTTCTTCCATCTTGGCCAGAAGTAAAACATTGTACACATTAACAAAAAACATTATGAGATATTATCAACTATGATGGAAGCAGCTCCTCTCAGTTTAGAGATCAAGGAAAACCCTGAGACAGACTTAATATGGACAGTGTCATCCATATTGAGAGGGGGAAAAAAACTAAGGGGTTTGAATGTAGAGCAAAGAATTCTATATAATTTTTTTTAAAAAAACTTCTTTTATGTTTTTCCTTTCTTTCTCAAGACT
The DNA here is from genome assembly GCF_037893015.1 of Macrotis lagotis. Classification (NCBI taxonomy): domain Eukaryota; kingdom Metazoa; phylum Chordata; class Mammalia; order Peramelemorphia; family Peramelidae; genus Macrotis; species Macrotis lagotis. The sequence continues at coordinate 484,362,142 of NC_133666.1, forward strand.
TTTTCTTTCCTCCTAGAACTTACACAATTGACTAATATGTAGTACATTGTTATATAATTTTTAAAAGATTTTTCCCCAATTGATATTTTCTTTTTTCCAGTTACATATCATGAAAGTGTTTCAACATTCATCCACATGCATAAAGATATTTATTAGTTACATAATTTCATTGCACCCTCCCTTTCTGTCCCATTCCCTTCCTTGGCGAATAGTCTAGTGAAAGTTGTGCTTATACCTTTATGTTTAACATGTTTAAAGATTAATCATTTTCTGTATGGGGAATTAGGACAAAGGGAAAAGAAAGAAAATCATGAAAAGTAAAGAAAAGTCTCCCAGGGTTGCCCTAGCTCTCTAAAGTGCTGAGATGAGCTGCATCGATCAAGATTGATCCACTCACAAAGTTGTTGTTTTTTATAAATTTAATTATTTATTTTCAACCATATGTACTACAAAGTTGTTAATGTATACAACATTCCCTGGGTTCTGCTCTCTTCACTCAGCATCAGTTCCTGTAATCCATTTCATGCTTCTCTAGAGTCCAAACATTCATGGTTTCTTATAGAACACTAGTAATTCATAACATTCATATACTATAACTTGTTCAGTCATTCCCCAGTTGATGGGCATCCACCCTATTTCCAATTCTTTACCATTACAAAAAGGGCTGCTATGAATGTTTTTGAACATGTGGGACTTTTCCCATTTTTCATGAATTCTTCTGAATGTAGGTCTAGTATTAGTATTGCTTGGTCAAAGGATACAGTAAGTTTATTTGCTCTTTAGGCATAGTTCCTTATTGCTCTCCAGCATGGTTCACAAATCCACCAACAGTTAATTAATATCCCACAACCACACCTTTTTATTTTCTTAGCCAATCTGAAAAGTTGGAGGTGGTACCCCATAGTTGTTTTAATTTGTACTTCTCTAATCAGTAATGATTTGAAGAATTTTTATGTTCATACATAACTTTAATTTCTTCATTTTTATATAAATGTTAAGCATGAATGTACATGTACAACTTTTACGAGACTATTGGCTACCATGGAAAAGGGTGAAGGAAGGGAGGTAGAAGAAAAAGGGGGAATTTATGAAATTGTAAAAAAGATAAATGTTGAAAAACTGCCATTTCATGTGATAAGAAAAATAAAATTTCAATTAAAAAGAAAAAATGTAGATGTTCTAATTGTTTCTTTCATTCTATATTTCCAAGCCCAAAGAGAAGGAATAAGATTCAATTCTAATTCATCATAATGTCTGCCTTCTGAATTATTTTTTTAGAGTTTTCAGTCTTCTGTATGAAATTATTTTAATGGATATTAGGAAGTATTTCTTTAAACATTTTTCAGAATTGCAAATTAAAATTAGTCACTTTGTCACATTGTCTGAATTTTACAAATTAGTCATTTATCAAATAAAGGACCTTATTTTGAAAGAAAATATATTATTAGAAAATTTCTACAATGGCATATCTAGTTATCACATAATTCACTAAGATTATTTTCCTCATAATAACATCCATAAGTAAAACATAAATTTTGATTAGTAATCAAGGAAATAGTGGAGGAATAAGAGATTACTTTGAGAATAATTGAGTACTTTGAATCAGTGGAAGATAGATGAGGCTAGGCCCCTAAAGTTGGAAATTTTGGTCCATTTAGGATTAAATTGGAAATATTAAAATTAGTGAAAAATTTTAGAGATTAATAAAATCAGAGAGAGAAAGAGAGGTGATAGATTAGAGATAATACATAAAGTTATACATTTATTAATATATAATATGAATATATATGTATTCATATTTCTATATTTTGTGTATATGTAGATATTTATGCATATATATATATATATATATATATATATATATATATGAATGTGTATTCTTTGTTAAGAATTAAGGATAAAAAATGAAGGAGAAAATAGTCCCTGCCTTCATGAAGCTCACAATCAAATGAAAGAAATAACTTACAAACAAATATAAATATATATATATATATATATATTAAGCTATTAAACAAGAAGTATTGGAAATAATTATAAGAAGAAGGTGTCCAGAATTTGATGGAATAGGGAAAATTTCCTATAGAAGGTGGGATTTTAGTTGATACTTAATAAAAATAAAGGATGCTGGTAATTCATGAGAAGAAAGGAGCATCCTTGGTGTATTACTGATTGAAGAGTATATGTTATTAAGTAAAGTGTAAAAAAATGTAAAGGTAGGAGGGAACTGTCATGGAAACATTTTGAATGTCAAACAGAGAGTTTATTTAGTTGGAGTTATATGAGTTAGATTTATGTTTTAGAAAAATAACTTTAATGAACTGAAGAATGAATTGGAGTGGAGAAAAACTCAAGGCAAATAGACTCACCAACAGATTATTGCAATTGTTATTGCAATTATGAGGTGATTTTTCTACTAGAGTAATGACAATATCAGGAAAGAAAAGTAAGGTATACTCAAGAGATATTGCAAAGGTCAAATCAACAGATTTGATAGGAGGAGAGGGGAGAAATAATAAGGAGTCAAGTATGACTCTTAGGTTGTGAGGTAGAGGGGTTAGAAGCATGAGGTTAGGGCAGCTAGGTGGTGCAGTGGATAGAGCACTGTCCCTGGAGTCAGGAATACCTGAGTTCAAATCTGGCCCCAGACACTTAATAATTACCTAGCTGTGTGGCCTTGCGCAAGCCACTTAACCCCATTGCCTTGCAAAAAAAAAACCCTAAAAAAAAAGAAACATGAGGTCATGAGGTTGCCTTTTACAATGTTAGAAAAGGTAAGAGAAGGAATAAGTTTAGAGGAAAATATGAGTTTTGCTTTCAACATTTTGAATTTAATATGTCTACTAGTCATTCAATATGATATGCCTGAAGACAGCTGGAAATGAATTATTGGTGCCACTAAGATCAGAGGAGAGGTAGATTTGAGAAATTATTAGCATAGAGAGAGAGAGAGAGCAATTAAATCTATGAAGTCTGATGCATAGAAGGTGAAGAGGATCTCACTCTTGAGGCATACGGTCAGATGGCATAGATCTTAACCATAAATGTTAAGACCAAAGAAGAATTCAATGAAGAAAATAGAGAAAAAGGAGTCAGAAAAACCAGGAGGGAATAGCATCTCAAAACATAGATGTGGGAATGTTTCAGGGAGGAGAGCGTGATTAACTGGGTCAACATCTATAGAATGTGCAGACTGAATTCCTTTTATATATTGGCTTATATAAATACATATATATTATATAAACATATATGGAATTACATATAATTATTAAATTAATATTGCATATATTAATGCATATGTATCTGCATGTATATGTGTATGTGTGTGTAAAATATATGCATATCAATGGCAGTGTTCTTTCAAAGCAATATTGTATTCCTTTGGAATTCCTAGTTCGCATGTTTTAATGACTAGAGTCACTATAGGTAGTTAGGTGGTGCAGTAAATATAGCCACAAGATTGTCTGGAAAAGTCATCTTTGTAAGTTTAAATATAGACTCAGAAACTAATAAGGTGTGTCAACTTGGACAAGTTTAAATCCTCTTTGTCTCAGTTCTTTATCTATAAAAGGAACTGGAGAATGAAATGGCAAACTATTGCAGTATCTTTGCTAAGAAAACTCTAAATGCTATCACAAAGATTCATACATGGCTGAAATGATGGAATAAATTCTTAAAAGTTTATAACAGAACAGAGGGACTTGGACGAATTAAGAATTATTGTTCAATACTAGATATTTTGCCCATTTACAGTGATTGAAAACTTTCTTTTTGAGAAACAAAATATTTTTAAATCCATATAAAAACGATTTTAATCTTCACTTTTCCTTTTTTCTTATAATTTTGAATTCCAAATTCTCTTCCCTTTTCCCTTCAAATCTCCATAATGAAGAAGGCAAGAAATTTGATAAAGGCTATACATGTGCAGTCATGCCAAACATATTTCTGTATTAGTAATGTTGTAAAAAAAGAAAAGAAAAGAAAGTTTAAAAATTCTGCTTTGATCTATATTCAGATTCCATTAGTTCTTTTTTTCTGGAGGTGTATAGCATTTTTCATCATAGGTTTTTCTGAGTTTTCTTAGATTTTTGTATTACTGAGAATAGCTGAGTCCTTACTAGTTGAATAATGTGCTATATTGTTACCATGTTCTACAATAGGAACAATATTTTCCTAATTGAACAATAGTAATTAACATAATGCATTATCAAATATTACCAGAAAGCAATGGGAAAATATCTCCACTGTGAAGCTTAAGGAAACTCTAAATTGATGAGTCCACTTAGATACTAATGAATCATATGGAGCAGTCAGCCAGGTCCCCTTTCTTTATGATAAAATTCTTTCACTCTCTCATGCAGGAAAAAAATAAATAAATTCTAGAACAAAGTGTATATTGACTCTAACTGCCCTGGGTAACAAATTTTTATTTGCTTTCAGTATTCTTGCTACTTCTACCTAACTTAGACTGGTAGAATCAGAATTTATTGACTAATTGTGCTTCATTAGAGTAGTCACTTCTCATATTTTGGTCAATGTTGGACTAATGCTTGAACCATTGGAATGATTTCCTTTTTTTCTAAGGTAAAAAAGGAAAAAAAGTAAGCCTATAAAATTTGATCAGACAGAAATATGATCAGATTTCTACTGTTGTTTTTGAACTAGTAGAGTACCTTGATGACTTTGGAGGTAGAGCAGAAGATTATCTGCATTTAACATTAATAATATTATTTTAATCTCAGTATTAGTTTATTTTATTGAATGATATTATCTATTTTATTGAATTTTATTATTGAAATTTTAAGTCACTTTATTCTATTCCCACAAATAAATTTTTGGGTGGTCTAAATTAAGCATCCTCTAGAAGCATAAGATATCAAACCCCTTGAAGTCGACTAAAGTTGAATTTATCACTTAAATAGGAAGTAATGGTACTAATCTTAATGAAATTAGAACATCAATATAATTTCTATGCACTTAAAATACTAACAAATTCTATATTGATTGCTGATATTTATATGAATATATAATATAAAGAGGTTAAGATATCAGAGGGAATACATATTATGAAATCAGAATATAAACAGACATGATGATATATGCTTATCATCCTTGCCACCTGAAGACTGAGATTGAGACTAATGTTCTTGAGTTCTAAAGATCTTATATGCTATACTCCAAAGCCTAAAAAGTCTGGCACAAATGCTCGTTCTCTCTCTCTCTCTCTCTTTCTCTCTCTCTCTCTCTCTCTCTCTCTCTCTCTCTCTCTCTCCCACACACACACACACACACACACACATACATACACATATGTATCTATATCTATATATGTATATTTATGTATATGTACATATGTACATACATACAGAGAGAGAGAGAGAGAGGAGAGAGAGAGAGAGAGAGAAAGAGAGAGCCTGCCCAATTTTGAACCTGAGCCATTTTGTCCATCTTTTGTAGTCTGCTGGGCCCCTGATTCCTGTGGTTCATTAGATTTGGTCAAACTTATTCTAGAGGCAACAGAGGAGAGAAAATGTATATTTCATAAATGAGGGGGTAGGATTAAATGATTACAAACTGGGCAGTCCTTAGGAAATGTAGATAAATCATGTCTAGCTTCTTGCAAAATCCTTTCAACCTTTCTAGAAACTAGCACCTTCCCATCACTCTGCAGGTGAATTGTGTCTCCTCACTTACACTTCATCAGTTCTAAATGTCACTAATACTTATAACCCCAAATGTGAGAAAAATTAATTTTAATGAGTTATCATTTGATTATTAATATTAACTTGAAATATTTTCTTCATGAAATTCCTTTATCTCATTATCAGTATCAAAAATGAAATGGGTGAATTAACCACCAAAGTGGATGAAATTAAAGAGATAATTCAGCGCTTCTTTGAGAAATTGTATGCCAATAAATTGGATAACTCAAGTGAAATGGATGGATATTTATAAAAATGCAAACTGCCCAAATTAATAGAAGAGAAAATAAATTATTTAAATAATCCCATTTCAGAAAAAAATTTGAAGAAACCATTAATAAACTCCCTAAGAAAGTCTCCAGGTTCACATGGATTTACAAGTAAATTTTACCACACATTTAAGGAACAATTAATTCCTATTCTACACTATTTTTAAAAAATAGCAGAGCACAGAATTCTGCCAAACTCCTTTTATGACACCAACATGGTGCTGATACCTAAACCAGGAAGAACCAAAATAAAGAAAATTATAGACCAATCTCCCTAATGAATATTAATGCAATAGTTTTAAATAAAAATTTAGCAATGGTATTACAACACATTATTACCAGGATAATACACCATAATCAGGTTGGATTTATACCAGGCAGGCAGGGATTGATCAACACTATGAAAACAATCAACCTAATTAAACGTATCAATAGTAAAACCATAAGTAACCATATGTTTATCTCACTAGATGCTGAAAAAGCCTTTGATAAAGTACAACATTCATTCCTATTAAAAACCCTAGAAAGTTTAGAGATAAAAGCAGTTTTTCCTTAAAATAATAAATAGTATCTATCTAAAACCATCAACAAATATTATATCCAATGAGAATAAACTCAGAGTATTTCCAGTACAATTAGGAGTGAAAAAGAATGTTCATTGTTGTCATTACTATTCAACTTAATATTAGAAATGCTAGCAATAGCAAGAAGAGAAAAAATAAATTGAAGGAATCAGAATTGGCAATGAAGAAGAAAACTCACTCTTTGGAGATGATATGATGGTATACCTAAAGAACCCTAAAAAAATCATCTAAAAAATCCTTGAAACAATTAACAAATTCATCAACACAGCAGGATAGAAAATAAACCCATGAGGTGGCTTGGTGGTGCAGTGAATAGAGCACCAGCCTTGGAGTCAGGAGTACCTGGGTTCAAATCCGACCTCAGACACTTAATAATTACGTAGCCATGTGGCCTCGGGCAAGCCATGTAACCCCATTGCCTTGAAAAAAATAAAAAAAGAGAAAAGAAACCCACATAAAACATCAGCATTTCTGTATATGAACCAAAAAACCGAAGATAAAGAGATAGAAAGAGAAATTCCATTTAAAATAACTGAAGACAACATTAAATACTGGAGAGTCTACCTCCCAAGACAAACCACAAAACTGTATGAACACAATTATAAAGCATTTCTCACCCAAATAAAGTCAGATCTAAATAACTGGGAAAATATCAAATGCTCATGGTCAGAGCAAGCTAATACAAAAAAATGACAATGCCACCCAAATTAAATTACTTATTCAGTGCCATACCAATCAAACTACTAAATAACTACTTTAATGAGCTAGAAAAAATGGGAAAAAATTCATCTGGTGTAACAAAAGGCCAAGAATAGCATGGGAAATGATGGAAAAAATGTAAAGGAAGGTGACCTAGCTCTACCAGATCTAAAACTATACTATAAAGCAGAAGTCATTAAACCTGCCTGATACTGGTTAAAAAATAGAGTAATGGATCAGTGGATTAAGATAGGTTCAAAAGAAACTGTAATAAATGATTATGCAATCTACTGTTTGACAATCCCAAAGACATCAGCCTCTGGGATAAGAATTCACTATTCCACAAAAATTTTAGTAAAACTGGAAAATAGTATGGGAAAAAATTAGGCATAGATCCACATCTCACATCCTATACCAAAATAAAGTCAAAGTGAGTACAGGATTTAGATATAAAGAACAAAATCCATAGATGAATTAATAGATAAAAATATTCTATCTATCTGATCTATGGAAAAGGGATAAACTTATTACAAAATAATTAGATCACCTTATAAACTGCAAAATGAATGATTTTGACTATATTAAATTAATAAATTATAAAATCAATGCTGCAGAAGCCTGGGAAACAGTCTTCACAACCAGGTGTTCAGATAAAGGTCTCATTTCTAAAATATAGAGAGAATTGCATGAAATTTATAAAATCACAAGTCATTCCCCAATTGCTAAATGGTCTGTCAGATTGACCAAGAGGAGAAAAAGGGAAACTGAATAATGTTAGAGAGGTTGTGGAAAGATTGGGACATTGATACATTGCTGGTTGAGTTGTGAACAGATCCAAACTTTCTGGAAAGCAATATTGAACTATGCCCAAAGCATTTTGTATCCTCTGACCCAGCAATCTCAATTCTGGGTCTATAACCAGAAGGAATTGAAAAAAATTTGGGGAAAGTCCTAGCTCTTCCAAAATATTCATAGCAGCTCTTTTTGTAGTGGCAAAGAATTAAAAACTGAGGGGATGTTCATCATTTGGGGAATGGCTAAACAAGTTATTGTACATGAATAACATTGGAATACTAATGTTCTATAAGAAGCCATGGGGGTTCAGACACTAGAGAAGCATGGGATGACTTATGGGATCTGATGCTGAGAGAAGGGAATAGAATGAAGAGAACAATGCACACATTAACAAAAACATTATGAGCTGAACAACTTTGATGAAAGCAACTCCTTTGGCAGTCCAGAAAGTTAGGACAACTTTATTAGACTTATTTATGGACTATATTATCTCCAACCAGAGAAAGAAAAACAAAAACAAAATAAAACTCACAGAAAATAAAAACCCTTCAGAATCTGATGAACACTTAATAAAAATTCTCTCTTATGTAGTTCTTCTCCTTAACCCTAATTCCTAATCCAAAAATTATTAATATATAAACATGTTTAACAAAATATGTATGTAAAATGCTAACCTGACTGTTCCCTGTTGGGGGGTTAGGAAGGGTGGAGGAAATTTTGTAATTTGTGAATATACATCTACATATGGATGAAAATAAACAAATTAATTTAGAAAATTCTTGTATCTCAGGGCATCTAGGTGGTGCAGTGGATAGAATTCCAGTCCTGGAGCCAGGAGGACCTGAGTTCAAATTTGACTCCAGACACTTAATAATTACCTAGCTGTGTGACCTTGGGCAGGTCACTTAACCCTTGCAAAAAATGAAGTCAGCAGCCTAGTCAAGGAAATCCAAAAAAAAAATGCTGAAGAAAATAGCATGCTAAAAACCAGCTTAGGTCAAATGGATAAAACAGTTCAAAAAGTTATTGAGAAGAATGCTTTGAAAAGCAAAATTGGCCAGGTGGAAAAAGAGATAAGAAAACTCTCTGAGGAAAACAAATCCTTCAGACAAAGAATAGAATTCAGGGAGACTGATCCCTGATGAATTTACGAGAAACCAGGATTCATTACTTCAAAACCAAAAAAATGAAAAATTAGAATAAAATGTGAAACATCTCATTGAAAAAATAACTGATATGGAAAACAGACTTAGGAAAGATAATTTTAAAAATATTGGAATACCTGAAAGTCATGATCTGGAAAAGAGCCTTGACAGCATTTTCAAAGAATTACAACAGGAAAATTGCCCTGATATTCTAGAAGCAGAGGGCAAAATAGAAATGGAGAGAATCCACCGATCCCCCCGAGAAAGAGATCCCCAAAAACCAACCCCTAGGAATATTATAGCTAAATTCCAGAACTAACAAGTAAAGAGAAAATATTACAAGCAGCCAGAAGAACACAGTTCAAATATCACGGAGCTGCAGTCAGGATCACACAGGACTTAGCAGCAACTACATTGGAAGCTGGTAGGGCCTGGAATATAATATTCCGGAAGGCAAAAGAGCTTAGAATGCAACCAAGAATCAATTACCCAACAAGGCTGAATGTCCTCTTCCAGGGAAAAAGATGGACTTTCAGTGAACCAAGGGATTTCAAATGTTTCTGTTGGAATGGCCAGAGCTGAACAGAAGGTTTGATCTTCAGTGAAGCATGGAGATTGAAGGGGAGGGGGGAAAATATGAGGGACTTGATGAACTGCATGTATCCTTGCATAGAAAAATGACACTGATAATACTCATATGAACCTTCTCAGTTAATAGAGCAGGCAGAGGGAGCTTTTATAGTTGAAGCACAGGAGAAAGCTTAATTTGAATATAAAATATGGTGTAAAAATGTAGTCAGTAGAAAAAAAGGGAAATATAATGGGAGAAAGAAAAAGGAGAGGGTGGAATAGGCCAAGATATCTCATATAATAAGTTTTTTCTTTATTACAATGAGCTATTGCAATGATATGGAAGGGGAGGAAGGCAAGGGGGAATGAGAGAATCTTTGCTCTCATCAGAGGTAGCTAGGAGAGGAAACAGCAGATATATTCAGTGGGCTATAGGCATCTGGAGTAAGAAGAAAAGGGGGGGACAGGGAGGAAGGGGGGATTTGAGTGATGGAGGAGAGGATGAACCATGGGGGAGAGAGTGGTCAGATATAACACATTTTCCTTTTTACTTCTTGCAAGAGGCTGGGATTGTATGGCCTGTCCAGGACCATTGGGGCAGGTGGATGGTGGGCCTAAGGGGTGGTAGGGGGGCTTGGGGCCTCTTGGCCCCAGGACCAGGGATCTGTCTGCTGTGCCACTTAGCTACCCTACAGCAGAGTCAGAGTGAAAGGAGAGAGAAAATATAGTACATGGTAGTAGAGAATTAGGAAAGGAGGGAGTTGCGATCAGCAATGGCAATGGTGGAAAAATATGGAAGTAACTTTTGCGATGGACTTACCATAAAGAATGTGATCCACCAGCAACAGAGTTGCTGGTGTTAGAACAAAGACTGAAGCACATTTTTTTATTATTATTATTTGGGGGGGGTGCAGGGCAAATGGGGCGGGGTGGCCTGCCTGGACCTGCATAGCAGGGTGATCCTTGGATATCTGAGGCCAGATTTGGACCCAGGTACTCCTGGCTCAAGGGCCAATGCTCTGTCCGCCACCCAGCCACCCCTACTATAATTACTATTTTATTTTATTTTGGGTCTTTTTATTTTTATTTTTGCAGGGCAGTTGGGTTGGGGTGACTTGCATGTCACACGGCTGGGTGATTGTTGGGTGTATGGGGCTGGATATGGTCTCGGGTGGTCCTGGTCCAGGGCTGGGGTTCCATCCATTGTGCCACCTGGCTATACCTACAATTATTACTATTATTATTTTTTTCATTTTAAGTTTTTTTCTCTCCTCAAACGAATATATATTTTTTGGGGGAGGGGGTATTCTGTTTACTCTTAAACAAGAATATTTTATTAATGTATAAAAAACATTATTTGTACAAAAAGAGAATAAATAAATATTAAAAAATTAAAAATTAAAAAAGAATAAACAAGTAAAAGATGATATCAAATATCTCATCGGAATAATAAGTGACCTGGAAATTTAATTGAGAAGAAATAATTTAAGAATTATTAGATATCTTAAAGCTATGATTAATTGAAAAGATTTTCAAAATTATATTTCAAAAAACTATAAAGCTGCAATCCTCCTAAATCTTAGAATCAGAAGGTAAAACAAATTTATGGCCTCTTGAAATGAGTCAAAAAAGGAAAAATCTCAAGTACCTTATAGCTAGGATCAGATAAGTGGTGCAATGGATAGAGCACCAGCTCTGGTGTCAAGAGGATCTGAGTTCAAATGCAGCTTCAGACCCTGAATGCCTAGCTGTGTGACTTTGGACAAGTCATTTAACCACATTGCCTTGCAAAAAACAACAAAAAAAATCTCAAAGCTGAATTCCAGATCACCCAGTTCAAAGAAAAATACTTCAAATGACCAGAAATTAACCATTAAATGGCTGCACATCTTGGGTCAAGAATACACAAGACTTAGCAGCTAGCCATTGAAGGAGCAGAGGGTTTGGAATACAATATTCCAAAAGACAGTAGAGTTGGAATTTCTAACATGAATAAGCTACCCAGCAAAACTGAGTATAATCCTTCAGGAGAGAAAAATTAATCTTTAATGAAATAGAGGACATTTAAGCATTTTGGGGAAAAGACCAGAATAGAATATAGTTTAATAGAAAATCTGACTTTCAAATACCAACCTCAAGAAGAGCATAAAAAAGAGAAATGTGAAAGAGAAATGATTAGGGATACAATCACTTGGCCAGAATCTAGGAAAGCATGGAATGACTTATGGGATCTGATTCTGAGAGAAGAAAGTAGAACCCATAAATTTCACGTTTTTAAAAAAAGTTTTACAAGTTTTCTGGCAGCTAGGTGGCACAATGGATAGAGCACTGGTCCTAGAGTCAGGAGCACCTGAGTTCAAATCCAGCCTTAGACAGTTAATAAATAACCTAGCTGTGTAGACTTAGGCAAGCCACTTTAACCCCATTTGCCTCACAAAAAAAACAAAAAAAAAAGTTTTACAATTTTTTCCCTAATCTTACTTCCCTCCCCCCACCTCCCACAGAAGACAATTTGCCTGTCTTTACATTGGTTCCATGGTGTGCATTGATCCAAATTGAATGTGATGAGAGAGAAATCATATCCTTGAAAAGAAACATAAAGTAAAAGAGATAGAAAGATCAGACAATAAGATATCAAGTTTTTCCCCCCCTAAATTAAAAGTAATAATCCTTGGTCTTTGTTTAAACTCCACAATTCTTTCTCTGGATACAGATGGTACTCTCCATCACAGACAGCCCCAAATTGTCCCAGATTGTTACACTGATGTAATGAGCAAGTCCATCAAGGTTGATCAACACCCCCATGTTGCCATTTGGGTGTATGATGTTTTTCTGGTTCTGCTCACTCATCTCGCTCAGCATCAGTTCATGCCAATCCCTCCAGGCTTCCCTGAATTCCGGTTCCTCCTGGTTTCTAATAGAACAGTAGTGTTCCATGACAGACATATACCACAGTTTGCTAAGCCATTCCCCAATTGAAGAACATTTATTTGATTTCCAATTCTTTGCCACCACAAACAGGGCTTCTATGAATATTTTTGTACAAGTGATAAAACAATGTACACATTAATAACATTGTGGGATGCACCACCTTAATGGAAGAAGATTCTCTCAACAGTTCAAAAAGCTAGGAAAACTGTATTAGACCAACTATGGATAATGTCAGCCCCATTAAGAGGAAGAAAAACAAAGCAAAACAAAACAAAACACAAAATAAAACAACCCTTCAGAATCTGGTAGATACATTACAAAAATTATCTTTCATGTATCCCTTTTACTTAATCCTAATTCCTCACACTGAAAATAACTAATTTGTAAGCATATCAAAAATATGTATGTGCATTACTAACTTGACTGTTCATGACTCAGGGAAGGGGTATGGGAAGGGAAGGAGGAAGGAAATATTGTAACTTAAAAATATGCATTTGCATGTGCATGTGCTTGTGGATGAAAATAAAAAATAAATTTTTTAAAAAGTAAAAAAATAATAAAAATGAAGGAGTGAGAAAAAGGGATTCATTGAAAGAAAGGAGAAAAGAGAAAGAATGGGGAAAATTCACCAAAAAAGCACATAACAAAGGATGATCTTTTACAATGTGTGAGAAAATGTAGAGGACTGCATGCAATTCTTAGAGCCTATTCTTATCAAATTCAAAGAGGAAAAATACCCACACACATATGGATGTAGAATATCTTTTGCAACAATAAAATTTGAGGGAAAGGAGATAAGAAAAAAGTAGGGATTGAGGGAAAATACACAGGTGATCAGAAGTAAAACAAACTTTTGAGTAGGAAAAGGGTGAAAAGAAATGAATAAAAAGAAAATGGGATAGAATTATTCAATTAATAATTTTAACTGAGAATGTAAAAGACATGAAGTCACTCATAAAACAGAAGTGGATGACAAAAGGTATTAGAAACCAGATACCAACAATATACTGTTTACAAGAAACATATATGTGGGTACTATATACATTCAAACCTATATACACACATACATAATATAAATAAGTAAATATGAAAAAATATAAATGTATCATTGCCAGGCAAGTGTATGAGTCTTTAAAAAATAACCACTCTGAATACTTACCAAGGGACTAAAACACTGGATTTAAAACTTAAAATTTAAAACTTAAAACAAAAAGACACACATAGAGTTAAAATAAAGGGCTTAAACAGAACCTATTATGATGCAGCTGAAGCAATTATTATCTCAGACAAAACAAAAGTAATAATAGATCTAATTAAAAGAGGTAATAAGGCAAACTACATTTTTTAAAAATATGGCACAGACTAAGGGCATTCAGATAGCATAGTGGATAGAGTGTACACTTAGAATCAGGAAGATGCCTCCTCGTAACTTCAAGTTTGATCTCAGACTTCTATTACCTGAGTAACCCAGGACAAGTCACTTAACCCTGCTGGTTTTAGTGTTCTCATGTGTAAAATGAACTGGATAAGGAAATGGCAAACTCTCTTTGCAAATAAAATCTCAAATGAGGTCACAAAGTGTCAGACTCAACTGAAGAGCAACAAAAATAGACTCAATCAATATCAATACTTTTTCATAGCATCTCATTTCTCAAATATTTAGAAAAGAGTCTGATTTTAAAAATAAGATCCATTTGCAAACTGATGAATTGTCAAGGGATTTAAACAAGTTTTGAGAAGAAAATAAATCAAAACTATTTGTAGTTATATGAAAAAAATGTTATAAATCTACTGATTAGAGATGTGCAGATTGAAACAACTCAGAGGTATCACTTCATACCTTTCAGATGGGCAAACTTAACAGGCAATGAAAATGACAAAGGCTGGAGAGTATGTGGAAAACTAGGGAAAGCTAAAACAATGTATTGCTAATGGAATTCTGTTCAACCATTCTGTAGAATAATTTGGAATTTGGAACTCTGCCCAAAGAACTATAAAACTATATATTCATATAGATAGATAGATAGATAGATAGATAGATAGATAGATAGATAGATAGATAGATAGATAGATAGATATAGATACAGATATATAGATATAGCTATAGATATATACATGTGCATGTGTCTGTATGTCTGTGTACATATCTATACATAGATGTGTATGTAAGTATTATGTAAGTATGTATATGTCCTTTGATCCAACAATTTCACTACTTGTTCTGAATCCCAAAGAATTCAAAGAAAAAGGACACATTCGGGAGTGTGGGAAGGAAGGGTGTAATGATATTTTGTAACTTAAAAATATACACGTGTGTATGGATGAAAAACTAGAAAAAAGAGGACACCAACAAAATTATGTATAGAGATTATCTTTGTTTTGACACAAAATTGATGGAGTTAACCATCAATTAAGGAATTACTGAACAAGTTATGATATATGATTGTAATACAATTCATTTATGCTATAGGAAATGATCAGGATGACTTCATTAAAATCTATGGAGAACTATATGAATGGAAGTCAGTGAAATTGAGAAAACCAAGAGAACATTGCATATTGTATGGATGATTAGGTGTGAAAGACTTAGCTACTCTGATCAATACAGTCATCAAGACAATTCCTTTATCTAATTTTTTTCATCCATATACATACGCATATTTTTAAATTACAAACTCCCCTTCCAGCCTCCCTTTCCCACCTACCTCCCCTCAGCAGTGAACAAGACAGGTTAGCATTGTACATACTTGTCTTTGATAAATATGTTTACACAGTATTCATTTTCAACACAAGGAATTAGGATTAAAAGAAAGAGATACATGAGTTAATTATTATAAAGTGTTCATCATATTCTGAAGGGTTGGTTTTCTTTGGTGGGGGGGAGTCGGTTTTGATTTTCTTCCTCTGGATTAGGATAACATTGTCCATGGCCAATATAATATGGTTGTCCTAGCTCTCTGAACTGCTGAGAGGGGCTACTTCTTTCAAGACTGATCATCTCACAGTGTAGTTGTTAATGTGTACATTGTTCTCTTGGTTCTGCTTCCTTCACTCAGCATCAAATCCTGTAAGGCATTCCATGCTTCTTTAGAGTCTGACCATTTATGATTTCTTTTCAAATAATATTCCATTGTATTCATATAGCATAACTTGTTTAGCTATTCCTCAAAATCTAAAGGCTACAGAAAACTGATAACTTTCTGAGTGCCAATTATCATCCTTTTCCATTTTGTTATTGTTTTATTGGGTGGGGCTGGTTGAAACATTAGTAATGCCCAAATAAGTTTAGTATGATTTTTCTTGTATAATTGATATCATAATACTTGTCTTCACAACCTTAAGGGAGGGAGAGAATTTGAAATAGGTTCATTTCCAAAAAAAGAATGTCTGTGGAAGATAGGAATTCAAAATTTTGTTTAAAAAAACTGTTAAAAATGTCTTTACATATAATTGAAAAAATAAGATACTATTAAAAATAATGTAAAAAAAGTATTTTTAATTACAAAAGACCAACATTATGAATAAATAGAGGATAAGACTTGCACCCTACTTTTTTAGAGAATCAACCATCATCTCCCTAATATCCATTGCTTTTCTTCTGAGCTCATTCACTCCCTGACATATCCTGTGTAGACTCCCTGACTTTAGAGACCATGCTCTAAACTCTATTTTCTGACTCCCATATTGCTTGACATTTAAGTTTGCTCATGAGCTTTGACTTGTCTTGGAAAAACTTTCAAGCTATTCTCCCATATCACAACATAACTCACAGTTTTTTGCATAGTAATCATTCTTTTGGTTCTAATGTATTGATCAACTTAAATTATTTTTCTGCATCAGACCCATTCCCCTTTACAAAATTTTAGAGTGGAAAATTCAATATTATATCAAGGAGTTAATTCCTTGTATATTCTAAAGCAGAAAATGTGTCTACAACATCACTGTAATAATGCAAGATCTTGAAAGTATCAAATAGGGTTTATTAATTACTCATTTAGGCACTCCATTGTATTTCTGAACAGCCTTAAATTTGGGAAAACTTTTATATCGGATGTTCTTCCACTGTTAATCTCTTTCTTGTCTTCCCTATCCAAATAGATGAAAGTTATTCTTTCTTATTCATGACAGTCTTTCACTAATGATCCAACTAAAATGAACCGTGCTTATCATTAAACAAGCACAGTTACTTTGACTAAAATACAAATGCCATAGTTTCCAGTGCCCTCCTCATATTTGTTGAAAAACATTTGACCAATTCTAGCTTATCAATGTCCTGCAAAAAAAAAAAAAACGGGCGTCCAGAGTGAAACTTGTTATTCTAGAGGGAAAAAATATAATATAATGAAACTACCTTGATCTCAGCATAATTCTTCTCTTAACAGAATCAAAGAAAAGTTTCTGTGTTTTGGGTTAACATATATGTGGGTACTATATACATTCAAACCTATAAACACACATACATAATATAAATAAGTAAATATGAAAAAATATAAATGTATCATTGCCAGGCAAGTGTATGAGTCTTTAAAAAATAACCACTCTGAATACTTACCAAGGGACTAAAACACTGGATTTATCAATTTCACAGCAATGATTGCAACTAATAAATTCAAAAATGAAAAGACATTGCTTCTTTTCATTTCCTCTACCAGTAGAGTATTTACACTTAATAAAATTGTTATTTTTTAAAATTTATTTAAGGCAATGGTGTTAAGTTACTTGCCAAGGTCATACAGCTAGGAAATTATTAAGTGTCTGAGGCCAGATTTGAACACAGGTCCTCCTGACTCCAGGGCCAGTGCTCTATCCACTATGCAACCTAGCTGCCTCCACTTAATAAAATTATTTCACTTGCCATGTACACAATAGAAAAACAAGAAAGTAGTTGATCTGAAATGTACCACAATAATTCTACAGTGCCATTTGACCACACCTTATTTCAGTAAATGCTGAGAATGAATTTATGAAATATTTTTTGCTTCCCCTGATTACAGCTGTTGTAGCATACTGTCAGTTTGCCACGTTAATTTTCCTTGGATTCTGTCATTAGAATGTCTTGCACTCTAATAGTTTTTTCAGGGTTATTTCCATCTGGTTCTACTTTGTCCAGCTGCAAATGTTCAGCAGTTAGTGGTCCCCTGACAGAGCATATTATATTTAGCTTCCATCTCTGAAGTATTCTGGAAATAGAGTTCTAAAAATGTGACTTTCAGTCTTTTCTGGATTTCTCTATTCTTTTCTCCCACTGGATTAAATACTGCATGCTTATGATATGAACTTTTACTATATAAGAACCTTTTCTTGCTATTTATTTGAATCAACTTCTTTCTCTGGGGCATGGTGAAGGAAATGTTCTTTATTCATATATTTTTTCAATCTAAATGATTAGTAATTAGCAATCTTTTCCTCAACAAGGTCATGAAAGTAACAAAAAAAATTAGAGATAAACACTACAATTTCCAAAATTTGCTAATATTTAAACCCTAAGCAGATTTCTGCCTTCTTTCTTATTTTTACTTCTGCTTGGTGATAATACCTGCTATGTGTAGATTGCATTGCATGTTTATAATGAACTAGACTATCTCTGTAACAACCAATATAATATTCGAAAGTTACCTCAAAAGAATATCTAAGATGACATAGAGGAAACAGCACCAAGCAGATGTCAGAAAGAATGGAGTTCAAATCCATCTTCAGATATTTACTATTTCCTTATTGGTAAAGTAAACTGGAGAAGGAAATGGAAAACCACTTCAGTATCTTTGCCAAGAACATATCAGAAAAATTGAAAAACAATGAGGATGGTGGATACCTGGGTTTCATGAAAGTATAACTAAGATTAATATGTATAAATTTTCAGGAGACAAAATTCTTCTATTTTTTCCTCCTCATCATTGTTTTTGTTTCTGATTGCTCTCTCTCTCTCTCCATCAGTCCTTATTTCTATCAGCCTTTTTCCCTTTCCTTCTCCCTTTACTTTTAGCTTTTTCTTTTTACTTAATGTTTATCTTTATTTTCTACTTTTACCCTCCATTTTATCAGTTCCTCCTTTTTCTTACTTTCCCCCTCATTTCCCTATAGGATAGGATAAAATTTTTAAACCCACTTGGGAATATATATTATTTTCTTTTTGGACCAAATATGTTGAGAGTAAGACTTATTCAGTGCTTAAATCCTTCATTTTTGTCCTTTAATAGGGCTTTCTGCCACTTTTTGTTGTGCTATTTATCCTCTAATGCCTTGCCTTCTAGCAATGTAATTCTTACTTTCATGTCTTGACTATTTTAAACCTGCCTTGTACCCACAAGCTCTAACAAGATATACTCCTTTTATCTGTTGGATAGAAAAACAATTCTCAGCAATTGATTGATTGATTGATTGATTGATTGATTTATAATCTCATTACCTCATGGTCACTTCATACCCATAGCTTCTGTCCAAGTAAACTCCCCTAAATTGCCCCATTAGAAATGCAACTCTCAACTCATCAAACTATAATCAATTTATACCACATCATTTTTCCAAATAGTCTAAATAGAAATATAATACTAATGAGCTAAAGAATCTTGTAAAGTAAAATCATTCAAGAGCTTAAAATTTGATTACATTACAGTCAGTTTATAACTTCACCCTTTGACTAAATATGTTTTTCTCAATTGTCCTATGAGAAATACAGTTGCCAAAAGTTAACTAACATTTCCCCACCTTCCATTTATATTTTTATGCTTCTCTTGAGTCTTGAAATGAATATCAAATTATCTATTCAGTCCAGATCTTTTTATCATGTAAGATTAAAAGTTCACTAATTCAATGAAAAATTATCTTTTCCACTGAGAGAATAAACTTAATTTTGCAAGGTAGATAATTCTTTGTTGTAACAAAATTCTTTGCCTCCAGAATATCATATTCCAGGCCCTCCAGTCCTTTAACATTGAAATTGATAAATCCTGCATAATGCTAGCTCTGGTTCCATAATATCTAAATTGTTTCTTTTTTGGCTGCTTACAGTATTTTCTTCTTTAGCTGAGAATTCTGAAACTTAGCTACAATGTTCCTTGGAACTTTTATTTTGGAATCTATTTCAGGAAGTGATTGAAGGATTCTTTCAAGGACTATTTTACGTTCTTTTTCTAGGATATTACAGCAATTTTCTATGATGATTTCCTGAATGATATTATACAAGCTCTTTTTATGATCATGACTTTCAGGTAGACCAATAATTCATAAATTGTCTCTTTTGTATCTATCTTTCAGGTCAGTCATATTTCCTAAAAGATATCTTACATTTTTTCTATTTATTCAGTCTTTTTGTTTTGTTTGATGGAATCTTGGTGTCTCACAGATTCCTTCATTTCCATCTGTCCAACTCTAGATTTTAAAATTTTATTTTCTACAATTAGTACTTTTGTTCCCTTTTCCAATGGAATAATTTTATTTTCTAGTCAATTTTACTTTTTAAATCAATGTCTCCTTCCATTGATTTTTTTATACTTTTCTTGCAAGGCTCTTTTTTTTCCATTTTTTCTTCTTCCTCTCTTCTTTGGTCTTTAAAATCCTTTTAGAGCTCTTTCAAGAGGTCTTTTTGGAATTTGGGCAAGTTAACCAACTTCATAGAGGTTTCAAATATAGCCATTTTGTCACTTCTTTCCTCTTCTGAGATGGTGTTTTTATCACCACTATCAGAATAGTATCTATCAAAGTATAATGGTTATGTTTTTCCTGGTCAATTTGCCAGTTGAGTTCTGTCACTGTGGTATGAGTTGTATAGTCCTAAACTATTTTTTTTTTTCTGAATGGTTCTGGTGTCTGGTTTTCTCCTCTGGTGTTTCCAGTGTTCCTAGTTTATTCCTGTCCTTAGGATAGCCCAACACTACATCAACTTCCTAGGACTGAAAACTTTGCTTTTCAACCTGCTACTGAGACCCTTATTTCTGACAAAGCTACACTAGGCCCTTAGCTGCCTTGAGGCCAAAAGTCTCTAGCTCTCCCACCCACGCTGAGCTATATTCCCCTTTTACCCACACAATAGACTTTTTCCTCAACTTTCTCCAAAATAGTTTGCTGAAAAGCTGTTTCACTGTTTTTTGGTACTTCTGTCATTTTAGGATTAATTTAAAAGCTTCATTTAAAGTTGTTCTGAGAAAAGTCCGGGGACTTTCTAGCTTTGAGTCACCTTCTTGGCTCTGCCCTGGAACTCCTCATTCATGATTTCTTTTTTTTTTTTGCAAGGCAAATGGGGTTAAGTGGCTTGCCCAAGGCCACACAGCTAGGTAATTATTAAGTGTCTGAGACAGGATTTGAACCCAGGTACTCCTGACTCCAGGGCCAGTGCTTTATCACGGTGCCACCTAGCTGCCCCCTCATTCCTGATTTCTTAAAAATTAATAGTACTCCATCACATTCATATACCAAGATTTGTTCAACCATTCCCTAACTGATGAGCATACTTTCAGTTTACAATTTTTTGGCACAACAGAGAGCTGCTATAAATAATAGAAAGAACACTGAATAAAGAGTTAAAAGATGTCAAATCAAATCTTGTCTCTGCTTACTATTTAATTGACTTTAGGGCTCTTTTTTAATTGAAATACTTTATTTCCTTTTCTTTCTAATTACTGCAATGGTAATTTTCAACAATCATTTTTCAAGGTTTTGAGTTTTATATTTTTTTCCTTCCCTCTCTTCCCTCACCCCTTCATCTGATAGAAATAGACTCTAAATGTATAACCATGATTAAGATAAATATTAATCATGATGTACAAAAAGAATCAAATCCAAACAGAAGAAAATAGCATTCAAGAGAAAAAAATGACAAAATATATGACAACTTTTAAAAACTGAAGATAGTAAGCTTTAGTCTGCATTTATACTCCACAGTATCTTCTCTGGATATGGATGGCATTTTCTATCACAAGTCTTTTAGATTTATCTTAGATTATTGTACTGCTGACATGGACAAATCATCATAGATGATAAACACCTAATATTGCTGTTCTGCTATACATACAATGTTCTTCTAGTTGTGCTCACTTCACTCATTTCATACAAGTCTTTCCAGGGTGTTCTGAAATCCTGTCCCTCATGATTTTTTATAGAACAATAGTGTTCCATCACCTTCATTTACCATTTTGTTAATCCATTCCCCATTTGATGGACATCTCAGTTTCCATTTTTTGCTACTACAAAAATTACTGCTTAAAAAATTTTGAACATGTGAGATTTTTCCTATTTTTTATTTCTTTTGGATATAACCTAGTATTGGTTTTGTTGAATCAAAAGGATGCTTGGTTTTATTGCACCTTTGGAATAATTCCAGATTTCTCTCCAGAATGACTGGATCAGTTCAAAATTCCACCAACAATGCATTAATGTTCGACTTTTCCCACATCCTCCCCAACATTGAGCATTTTCCTTTTCAATGGTATTGGCCCATCTAATAGGTGTGAAGTGGTATTACAGAGTTGTTTTAATTTTCATTTCTCTAATCAATAATGATTTTAGAACATTTTTCATAAACCAATAGATCACTTTAATTTCTTAATCTAATTGGCTTTTCATATTTTTGTATTGGTTTTATTTCTGCAAAAATTTTTCAGTTTTATTTAGTGAAAATTGTCCATTTTGTCTTTTACACTGTCCTCTTTCACTTCTTTGCTCACAAACTGCTCCCATTTCCTTACGTATGACAAGTAAACTATTCCTTGTTCTACAGATTGGTTTGTGATATCACCATTTATGTCTAAATTCTATACCCATTTCAACCTTATCTTGGTATGGGGTGTGAGATGTAGTCTTTGTCTAGGTTCTGCCATACTATCTTGCAATTTTCTGAGCAATTTTTATCAAAGAATGAGTTTTTATTCCACAAACTAGAATCTTTGGGCTTATCAAACTGCAGATTATTATAGTTAATAATTAAATTTTAAATTGCAATTAATTTATTCCACTGATACACCACTATTTTTTTAGCCAGTACCAAGCAGGTTTGATGACTGATAGTTTTTTAAATATAATTTATATTTGAAATGGCAAGGCCACCTTTCTTTTTATTTTTTTTTCATTGATTTCCTTGATATTCTTGGTATTGTTTCTCCATATGAATTTAGTTACTTTTTTCTATCTAAATAAAGTAATTTTTTGAAGTTTGAATGTATGACACTAAGCAATTTAATTTAGGAAGAATTGTCATTTATATTATATTAGACCTGTCCATGAGCAATTGACATTTCTCCAGTCATTTAGCTCTGAATTTATTTGAAAAGAATTTTAGTAGTTTTCATATAGTTTCTGTATCTGTATGATTAGGCAGACACGCAAGTATTTTATGTTTTGTAAGTACTTTAAATGGAATTTCTCTAGCTCTTGTGGCTGTGTCTTGTTAGTAATATATAGAAATGCTGAAGGTTTATGTGGGGTTTTTATATTGTGCAATTATGCTAAAGTAGCTAATTATTTCAGGTAATTTTTAAATAATTTTTCTAGGTTTCTCCATCATATCATCTGTGAAGAGCAAGTTTTGTTTCCTCATTACCTATTCTAATTTCTTCAATTTCTTTTTCTTCTTTTGCTGCTAAAGCTAATGTTATTAGTACAATATTAAGAAAAGGTGGCAATAATAGGCATCCATGTTTCATTCCTGATCTTATTGGAAAAGTTTCTAGTTTATCTCCTTTACACATAATGATAATATTGCTATTGCTCATCATCTTAAGGAACACTCCATTTTTTCTTATATTCTCTAATGTTTTTTTTAATAGGAAAAAATATATTTTTTCAAAAGCTTTTTCAGCAACTATTGAAACAATTATATGGTTCCATATTGACCTGGTCAATTATGTTGATAATTTTCCTACTATTCAACTAATCCTGCATTCCTGGTATAAATCCCACTTGAAATTATTGTATAGCTATAACTTGCTATAATCATTTTGCTAATATTTTATTTAAAAATTTTGCATTCATATTCATTAGGAAAATTGGTCTATAATTATCTTTCTCTGTTTTCACTCTTCCTGCTTTAGGTATCAACACCATATTGGTGTCATAGAAGGAATTTTGCAGAACTCTTTCTTTGCCTTTTTTTCAAATAGTTTATATATAATTGGAACTAATTGTTCTTGAGTGTTTGGCAAAATTCATTTGCAAATCCATCTGGCCCTTGTGATTTTTCTTAGGGAGTTCATTAATAATTTGTTCAATTTATTTTTCTAAGATGGGAGAATTTAGCTTTTTACTTTTTTTAACCCGCACAGTTTATATTTGTGTGTAGATAGATAGATAGATAGATAGATAGATAGATAGATAGAGATAGATAGAGATAGAGACAGAGACAGAGACAGAGATAGAGATAGAGATATATAAATATATATATATATATATATATTCATTCATTTCACTGATTGTCAAATTTATTGACATACAGGTGAGCAAAATAACTCTGAATTATTAAATTTCACCTTTTTATTTTTAATACTGGTAATTTGGTTTTCTTTTTTTAAAAATGTGATTAACCAAAGGTTTACCTATTTTATTAGCTTTCATAAAAGCAACTTTTAGCTTTGTGTATTTGTTCAAAAAATTGTTTATTTTCTTTTTATAAAGGCAATGCAGTTAAGTGACTTGCCCAATGTCACACAACTAGTAAGTATCAAGTGTCTAAGTCCAGATCTGAATTCACATCTACTTGATTTCAGGGATAGTACTCTATCCACTGAGCCATCTAGCTATCTCTCTTATTCATTTTTTAAGTTCTCCTTTACTTTTCAGAATTTTTCAACTCTTATTTGGAGAGATTTACTTTGTTCTTTCTCTGCTATTTTTTAGTTTCATGCTCAATTCATTGATCTCCTCTTTCTCAGTTTTATTCTAGTGAACATTTAGAGATATATTTCCCCTAATAATTACTTTGGTGCTATCCCAGAACTTTTACTATATCATTTACTCTCTCATTATTTTCAATATTTCAGATGTAATTATTTCCATGATTTGTTGTTGAAGTCATTCTTTAAGATTAAATTATTTAGGGGCAGCTAGGTGGTGCAGTGGATAGAGCACTGGCCCTGGAGTCAGAGTACCTGAGTTCAGATCTGACCTCAGGCCTTTAATAATTGCGTAGCTGTGTGGTCTTGGGCAAGCCACTTAACCCCGTTGCCTTGCAAAAACCTAAAAAAAAAAAAAAAAAAAAAAAAAAAAAAAAAGATTAAGTTGTTTAGTTTCCAGTTTATTTTAGGTCTATCTTTCCATAGTATTTTACTGCATGAGATTTTTATTTCATATGATCAGAAAATGATACATTCAATATTTTTGCCTTTTTCCATGTGATTATAAAGTTTTAATTCTCTTGTATAATGTCAATTTTTGTCGAAAATCCATGAAGCATGGAAAAAATATATACCTTCCTCACTAAACATTTTTCTCCAGAGGTCTTTCATTTCTAAATTTCCTAATATTCTATTCAAATCCTTAACTTTCTTATTTTATTGTTAAATTTATCTGTTTCTGAGAGATGATTGAGATTTCCCACCACTATCATTTTGTGTTTATGTCTACTTGTAACTCATTAAGCTTCTCCTCCAGGAATATGAATTCTTTATCACTTTGTGCATGCATGTTTAGTATTTAAATTACTTCATTGTTTATGGTAACTTTTTGGATGATGTTGTTTCCTTCCTTATCCCTTTTAGTGAAATCTATTTTTTTGCAATTACTTTGTCTTGAGATAAGAATGGCTACTTCTTTTCACTTCAACTGACACATCATATATTCTACTCCAGCCTTTGACCTTTACTCTGTGTATATATATCTCTCAGCTTCAAATGTGTTATTTGTAAACAGCATATGATAGGATTCTGGTTTTTGATCCACTCTGTTGTCTGCCATTTTACAGTGGAGTTCTACATTACCACAGCTATAATTACTTTTTATTACCCTCCTTGCTGTCTCCCCTCTGTTTGTACTTTTTTCCACTCCTTTTACCCTATCTCTCCACAAATGTTTTGATTCTGAATGCTGCCTCTGTCAATCTGTCCTCTCATTCTATCAGCCATACTCCATTTCCTTCCTTCTTTCTCTTTGCTCCTTCTTTCCCTCCCTTCAATTAGTCCCTCCTTACCATCCCATGCTTTTCCCCTCCTAATACTAAAAGGGTAAGATAAATTTCCGAAGCAATTGAGTGTATGTGATAATTTCTCTTTGAGCCAAATCCAATGAGAGTAAGATCCAGGTGTTTCTCACCCCTTCCCTTCTTCCCCCCCTGTTGAAATAGGTCCTTTGAACCTCTTTATGTGATATAATTTAACCCTTCTGCCTCCCTCTTTCTTCCTTCTCTTCACAATTCCCCATTTTAATGTCTTCAATTTTTAAAAATTATTATATCGAAATCAACTTATATCTATATGTTTCTCTCAGGTAGAAATATAACCAGTTTATTGAACAGCAGTCTTTTTCTTTTCCCCTGTTCATATTTTTTATATATCTCTTGATTCTCTGGTTTGAAAAATCAGATTTTCTGTTCATCTCTATTGTTTTCACTAACAAAATTTGAAAATCACCTATTTAGTTAAATGTCCATATGTTTCCCTGAAAGAGAATGCTCAATTTTTCTTGGTAGTTGATTCTTGATTGCAAGTCATGCTCCCTTTCCCTCTGGAATATCTTATTCCAGGACCTCAATCATTTAATATATGTGCAGTCAGGTCCTCCATAATCCTGACTGTGATTTCTTTCTGATCAGTTGTGGAATTTTATCCTTTATCTAATAATTCTGGAATTTGGGCACAATATCCTTTGGTGTTTTTATTTTGGTATCTGTTTCAGGAAGTTAGTGATGGATTTTTCAATGACTATTTTGCCCTCTGGTTCATTGATATTTGAGCAGCTCTCCATGATGATGTTTTTAATTAATGTCTTATTTTTAGAGATACATGTAATGAAAGTTTTTCAACATTCATCCATATGCATATGAATGTTTTTAAGATACATAATTTCCTTCCACCTTCCCTTTCCAGCCCCCTCCCCTCAGTGGTGAACAGGTCAGGTGAATATTCAATATACACATGTGCATTAAATATGTTTATAGATTAGTCATTTTTGGTTTGAGGAAATAAGATTAAAGGGGAAGAAATACTTAAGATAAATGTTTTAAAAAGTGAATTAGGGAGTAGCTAAAGGGTACAGTGGATAGAGCACCAGCCCTAGAATCAGGAGGACCTGAGTTCAAATTCTGCCTCAGTTTAATTGCCTAGCTGTGTGATCTTGGGCAAGTTAATAACACCCTTGCATTAAATTTTTAAAAAACGAATGTAGTATTCATCAGATTTTGAAGGGTATTTTATGTTTGTTTTCTTTTTTGATTTTCTTCCTCTGGATGGGTATAGCATTGCCCATGGCCAGTCTAATGGGACTGTTCTTGACAATTTCTTGAAGAATGCTTTCCAGGATGTTTTTTTTTTCCATCATGGCTTGCAAGTAGACCAGTGATTCTTAAATTGATCAAGATCTATTTTCCAGGTCAGTTGTTTTACAAATGAGGCATTTTATATTTTCTTCTGTTTTTTTCATTTTCTTTATTTTGTTTAACAGATACTTGGCATCTCATGAAGTAATTAGAATCTACAAGTTCCAGTATATTTTTAAAACATATTTTCTTTTTTTTATTTTATTTAAAGTAATGGGTTAAGTGACTTGCCCAAGGTTACACAGCAAGGCAATTATTAAATGTCTGAGATTAAATTTGAGCTCAGATCCTCCTGATTCTAGGATCAGTGTTCTATCTACTGCATCACCTAACTACTCCCTAAGCAGTTATTTCCATTATTAATCTTTTGTATCTCCTTTTCCATTTGTTCAGTTCAATTGTTAAAGGAAGTGTTTTCTTTTCCAATCAGTAAGTTTTATTTTTGAAGGATTTATATTATTTTGACAATTTCCCTATTGTATTTTTAAAGGATTTGCTTTCTCCTGTCACTTTTTGTTGCAAGATGTTAATTTTGTTTTGCACTTCTTTCCCCAATTTTCCCATTTGATTGCTTAAATCCTTTCTGAGCTCTTCTAAGTCTTTCTCAGCTGTTGACCAGTTCATACTCTCCTCAGAAGCTTCACATGTAGAACCCATTTTTGCCCTGCTTTTTTACAAGTTAACTTTTAATAGACCCTGCTTTTCTCTGACTTGTCTTGATATTTGTTATCTATCCCAAGGTTCTTGTGTTTGATATTTATTACCTATCCTAAGGAACTCTTCCTCACAGACCTTGAATGCTGAGAACCCTAGAGCCCTGGGTTCATTAACTGGTAATGAATACCAGAGGATCTCTCTATGGACTATGCTGGTGATGTCAGTCTCCCCATCCCTGGGCCATTGGGAATGCTGGGAACACCTGGGACAGTCTCTGAGCTGTGAGTCAGTCAATCCAGTCACTGAGCTTAGTTGTCTGGTCAGGAAAAGCCAGAGGCTCTCTTTGGAGCACTGGAGAAGATGATTTCCTACTTTATGGATCACTGGGAAACAGGTGGGAACATCTAGAACTGTTTCTGGGCTTTTTGCACTGGTGAATGCTAGGGCCTCCTAAATGAGAACACCAGAGGTTCACTATTCATGTTGAACCATCCAGACCAACCACCTGTCTGAATGGGGATCCCAGGAACAACATGCTAGAAATGTCCTAACCTGATAGCTATGCAACTCAAACAGAAAAAGCCTCTACTCTAACAACCAACGTTTTCAGGTAAGTCCCCTTATGGTACCTTATGACAGACCTTGGTGCAAAATGTTCCACTCCATTCTTTTGTCACTCCAACGTCTATAAAGAGACATGATTCATGTTGTTTCTGAGAGAAATCCAGAAGAACTTAGCAAAATTTCTGACTTCTCTCTGCCGTCTTGATTGGAAGGCCTACATATAATATTATTTTAAAACAAGATGCCCAGATTTTATTTTTTTATTTTTTATTTATTTTTATTTTCTTTAATCCATAGACACTTTACAAAATTTCCTGCTACCCTCCTTTCCCACCCCCTCCCCTAAGCAGTGAAAAGTTAGGTTATCATTGTATATAATAATTTTGATAATCTTTTTTACAGATTAGTTGCTTTTGGTATTAGGAATTAGGATTAAGGGAAAGAGATACATAAGAGATAATTTGTTTAAAGTGTTCAGATTCTGAAGGGTTATTTTTGTTTGTTTTTTGTTTTGTGTTGTTTTTCTTCCCCTGGATGTGGATAATATTGTCCTATATTAAAGACGGTTGTAGGAAAACTGACTATTAACTACAGAAGAACTTTGGGCCAAATTGTGAAGTATTATATTTTAAAAGTGCCCTGGAAAATTATGACTGTAGCCAAAATGTAGAGGGGCAGAACCCACCGAAAGAATGATTCAATTTCCCAATCCAAGATAACTTAGAAGTTCTGCAAGAAAGGTGTGTTTCATCAGAACAGGGGTTGGAAAAAAGCCCCAGCTTCAGCACAGCACAGCCCAGGGATCACCGGGAATAGCTTGAAGGGGTGGTGATAGAACTCTGCTGCACTGGAATGAGTCCAGAGTGACAAGCTCTGGCCTCAAAGCAGTGCTGCAGTAAAAACCTTCAGTGGGAATCAGAGAAACCAGCCTGCACCTCCAAAGCACAGCCCATAGATGGCAAGGTGATTTGGGGAGAATGCAGAAATCTCTGTGCTCTCCCTGGGGGAGGTCTCTGTTGTTTACCCACTCTCAGATCCAGGTTCTAGTTTGGGCTTCCATACTAAGATAGAGGAGCAGGGAGCCTCCTCACAGCCCCAGGGCAGAGAGGAGCACTTGTGGTCATCTGCATATCAAAGCACAGGCAAGAGATCATAAGACCTTGGAGGAATAAAAGTACCAGTGGGATGCCCCCCCCCCAAAAAAAACCCAAAGCCTTGGAAGTGCTGTAAATTAGTCTTAGACTGAGGAAATGAGTGAACAAAAGTAGAATCTGACAATAAAAAATTTCTTTGGCCCCATGGAAGATTCAGAAGATGACGAATTCGAAGCTTCTGTATCTAAAGCCTCTAAGAGAAATAGAAAATGGGCTCAGGCTATGGATGAGCTCAAAAAATGACTTTGAAATGTAATTAAGGGAGGTAGAAGTAAAAATGGGAATGAGAGAAATGCAGATAAATCATGAAAATCAAATCAGCAGCTTGGTGAAAGAAAGGTAAAAAAAAAATACTGAAGAAAATAATATGTTAAAAACCAGTTTAGGCCAAATGGAAAAAGTTAAACAAAAGGCAAATGAGAAGAATGCCTTGAAAAGCAGAATTGGCCAGCTGGAATAGGAGATAAAAATGCTCTCTGAAGAAAATAACTTCTTCAAATGCAGAATGGAATTAAAGGAAGCTGATGATTATCTGAGAAATCAGGAAGAAATAAAATTCTTCCAAAAATCCCCAAAATTAGAATAAAATGTGAAATATCTCATTGGAAAAACAACTGACCTCAAAAACAGATCAAGAAGAAATAATTTAAAAATTATTGGGCTACCTGAAAGTCATGACCAGGAAAAGAGCCTAGATTTCATTTTTTTTTTCAAGAACTAATATCACAAAATTACCCTGAGATCCTAGAAGCAGAGGGTAAAATAGAAACTGAGGGAATTCACTGTTCACCTCTTGAAAGAGGTCCCAAAAGAAAAGCTTCCAGGAATATTATAACCAAATTCCAAAACTCTCAAGTCAAAGAGAAAGTACTAAAAAGTGCCAGAAACAAGTAATTCAACTACCATAACTCTACAGTCAGGATTACACAGGATCTGGCATTGACATTAAGGACTCATAGGGATTGGAATATGATCTTCCAGAAGGAAAAAGATCTTAGTTTTCAACTGAGAATCAACTACCCAGCAAAACTGAACAACCTCTATCAGGGGAAAAGATATAATTTCAATGAAACGGGACATTCAAACATTCCTAATTGAAACAACCAAAGCTTCACAGAAAGTTTGATCTCTAAGTATAGGATGCTTGTAAAGCATAGAGGGGGTGGACAAAAAGGACTAACTATGCAGAGTTTAATGATATTAACTGTTTTTTTAATTTCTGCATGGGAAGAAGGTACTGATAACTTATATGAGCTATCCCATTTATAAGAGCTGTTAGAAGGAGCATATATAGGAAGGAATGGAATATAATGGTATAGTAAAAAAGATGGAGTCAATGGGTGATAAAGGAAAGTACTGAGAGGAAGAGAAAGGAAAGGAAGAAGGGGCTGAGATATTTCACATAAGAGTCAAGAAAAAGCTTTTTCAATGGAGTGGATTGGGGGAAGGCAAGGGGGAATGAGTGAACCTTCTTTCTCATCACAAATGGTTCAGAGAAGAAATAACATACACACTTAATAGGTTATAGAAATCTATTTTACCCTAGAGAAAAATGAGAAGAAAGGGATGGGATAAGGTAGAATGGGAAGGAAAGGGGGGAATAGGTAATAGAAGAGAGGGGAAAATTGTAGGAGAGGGTAGTCAGATACAACAGGACAGGAACTTTTGGAAAGGAACAGAATGAAAGGAGAGAGAATAGAATAAATGAGAGTGCGGAGGAATAGAGTGGAGAGAAATATAGCGAATAATAGCAACTGTGGGAAAAATATTAAAGCAACTTCTCTGGTGTACTTATGATAAAGAAAGAAACTCATCCCAGAGACAGAGTTATTGGAATCTAAACATAGACTGAAGTATATATTTTTTTCTCTCACTATTCTTGAGGGTTCTCATCTTCTTGAGGGGGGGGTTATGTTTACTTTTATTATAAGATTATTGTAATAATATAAAATAAATAAACCAAAAAGGATTTTTTAAAATAAAATAAAACAGCCCTGGAATTGAGCACTTTGATGAATATAGCTTAGTAGTTATTGTCTTTGGTAAGTTATTTTATACCTCATACTTGTATTTTCTTTTTTTTATTTTAATTATTTAAGGCAATGGGATTAAATGACTTGCCCAAGGTCACACAGCTAGGCAATTTTTAAGTTTCTGAAGCTGCATCTGAACTCAGGTTGTCCTGACTCCAAGGCTGGTACTCTATCCACTGCACCACCTAGCTGCCTCATACTTTTATTTTCTTCAGAAAAATGAAGGGAATAAACAAAATTATCTCTAATGTCACATCTATCTTCTAATTTCTGGTCCTGCAAATTTTGTCTTTAGGTCTTCTTTACCCATAATTTTCTTTTTTCAGTATTGCATTTTGTGCCTTATTGAGACATCCTATTCTCTTATATTAAACAAGGCCAGTTTTCTATTAAAATAAGTGTCCTTCTGAGCACATTAAGGCATATATTAAATCACTCCTATTCAAGAGCCTGATGATATAACGATACTTGAGTTTGGGAGTTCTGAGTGTTTCATAGGCCAAGCCAATAAGGAGTCAGTATTAAGTCCAGAACCAAAATGGTGAACCTTCTTGGATGAGGGAAGCAACAGGTTGGATGGCAAGAGTCAAACTGGTCAGGTCAAGAAGAAGTCTGGATTAAACTCAGAAGCAAGAACTATTGCATTTTGACCTTACATATTTATACAATTAAGACATTGTTTTTAGCTCTATAGGCAAATTGAAGATTATTTATATTCATATATAATATATAAATAAATATAAAATAAACATAAATATATTATTATGTTCTAATTAAATACCTCTGCTTTTTTATTAGGAATGCAAAGAAACACACTACTAGGCACTCAAGAAAAATTCAATGTTACTCGGATATATGTGCAGTTGCTTGCTAATACTTACTTGTTTACCAAAAGCTTCTACTAAATGAAAACACACAAGATGAATTTAGTAGTCTCCCCACTCTGATAAACATTAGGAATCCAAGAGCAGGAAATTTCAAGTGAGGGGGAAAGTATTCTTCCTTTCCCAAAGGATCAAATGATTTGACTTTTCCTTCTAATGCTAGCCAATTATATTATGGTTGGAATTTAAGCAATTGCTAGGATACTGAAAGTGAAAGATTCACATTTCTTATTGGGTTATATAATATAAAAAAGAAAAATTTAATCAATTTAAAAACATCAAACATTAAAGCAAATTTTGATTAATTATGGTTTGATCAGGTAGTATTTTCAACTAATTGATTGTGTACTTGAAGTTGTTTTGAAGGACTTATTTTCAATAATCTGATTGAATCAATGAGTTCTACCATACTTGTACCATACAGGACATAATATTCATTTAAATAATTGTATATAAAAATAAAGATAAGAAAAACACTTAGGTGAAATTATTCTACGGTTTATTACAGTAATTAAATGTTCAAGGTTCAGGAGGAGAAATACCTTATATGACTTATATTTTCAGCAATTGAGTGTTCATAATAATGTCATTTAAAATTCAACCAAACAAATATCAAGGCAATAAATTTCTAAAGAGTTTTTAAAATCTTTCCAGGAATAGAAACTTCCGTGGATAATGATGTTCTGCAATGTCTTCAAATTCCCCCACTGATAAAAATATGAAAAATATCTGCCATTATGATAAAATAGAAATTTTATTTACTGAGATATCAATCTGTCTACTAATATTCACTTAACCAAACTGTATATATAGAGAAAATGAGATAAGTGCCATTTCTGTCCTCAAAGAATTATGAAATTCTAAAAATCTATTGAAAAATATTATTCAGAATCCTTTGTCAGATCATTCCTATATGTCACATGCAGAGAAGTTGTCTCAATATTCTGTATTAGTTTTTTTAGTGAATGCTTAGAAAAGCATTTTGAAACAGGTGAATATTTAAGAAACAAACAAAAAAGTCCCTTTCTCCTCTTGAATTATATTTCTAGACTTTAACGTTTTATAACTTCATAGATAATGTACTAAAATGAAATTCTAGTTCCAATTACAAATGTATATATATGTATAATTAAATGTCCTTTTGATCTCACTTTTCTTGATATTCCTTGGTCTTGATTACAAATTATCCCTCCTTATCCAATTAAATAATTTTCAGTCTTATGTCATACATATTTTTCAAGGTTTTTACCTAATATTCTGAAAACATTTCTCTAGGCAAAGGATCTGTGGTTAGATATCAGAAAATCCATGAAATTGGAACTTTTAGGGTTTTGATATGTGACACTATCTTGGTCCCTGTTGTTTTAAGGCCACATATGTTACATTTTTCTCCTCCCTCAGAGTTCCTTTAAGGGGAATAGGGGATTGTTAAGGCTCTCTGCCAATGGTACCAGCTGCCACCAATGATATCCCTCCAACTGTAGCGTTCCCTGCATCCTAGTTCAATTTAACCACTAAGAATCAAATTTACAAATAAATATTAGATAAATATTTATGTGTAGCATATATGGTTATATGTACATGAGTATATACAAACATACACACATATATATTTCTATATACATAGAAATACACACATACACACATACACACACACATACACACACACACAGAAACATAATCCATAACAAGTGAGAAGCATAATCTGCAGACCCTTACAATCTCATTCTCTAGTACAGGGAAGGGGATAAGGTTCATAGCTAACTTAAGTTCCATTATGGCATAACTCTAATTTTTAATCCAAAATTCACCTTGCATTTAAGAACCAGGCACTCTGGATTCTTGGAGCTAAGATTTCAGATGGGCATACGCCTGCAATGCTGGCTCCTAGCTCACTGGGGCATGAACACCTGACTTTAATGGGGATTATTGCCTACACCTAAGAACAAACAGAACAGAAGCAGAAATATCCAGAGTCATAAGGACTAAAATGAGAAAATCAAGATTCTTATTGCTTCACCTTCTGGATAGAGCAACAATGACAGAGGGAGACTGTTCTAGTTTGCAGATTTTGAAATAAAGCCCATTCCAGGAAGTGAACTGAAGTAGCTACTCTTTTTTTTTAAAGGTTTTTGCAAGGAAAATGGGGTTAAGTGGCTTGCCCAGGCCACACAGCTAGGTAATTACTAAGTGTCTGAGACCGGATTTGAACCCAGGTACTCCTGACTCCAGGACCGGTGCTTTATCCACTGTGCCACCTAGCCGCCCCTGAAGTAGCTACTCTCAAATCATGTGATAGGAGACCTCAGCACATCGACTCAATTCAAATTTAAAAGATCTGGGCATGCCTCAAGTCCCTTTTACTTTGATAACTATGTCAAATATAATTGGTTACCTTTGTAATCCTATGTATTTTATTTTTTCCATTTAACATAATTCTAAGGAATCCATGTCAAAGAAAGGTAAAAACCTTGCTCTAGATATTGTTTACATTCTATCCGTGGGAATATAATCTTCAAGTTGTACATTTTGTATTCCTTACTTCTGCCATAGAAGTGGTTCAATTCCTTCTATAACATTCATTTTTTTCAATGTCTTTATCTCACTTCTTGAAATTGTAAATTAGAAACATTTTAAAACTACTTTGCCCCCGCATGTGTCTGCATATATGTATGATTTTTTTTGTGGCTACAATTTCTTAGACTCATATTTTTAGGTTAAAATTGGAGTAATAATGAGAATAATATCAATATGCCTATGCTACACTCTATTAAATATACTACATCTGCATAGATCTATTTTTTGGAAAATTTCTTTTGGAGAAATTGAATAAATTAGAATATCAGTTCCTTCAATACAAGGAAAAAGGACATTCAAACTTTTTGTTTGGTTGAATTGATTAAAAATCTTAACCCAACAGTGGACATGTGGGTCCATTTACAAACATTATCTAAAGTATTAGCACTTACTTAATAAAGTTCTATCAGAATTATTTGATATGTGTATGTATATTAGAAATCAATCTAAAGGTCATTTTGATAAGGGCATACCAGGAAACTTTTTAGAGATGAGAATCATGGGCAACAAAGATATCTGCAAAACATTTGAAACAATATAAAACTGAAGGTTGCTTTGTTTAGAGAAGTTGAGCATCCCATACTTAAAGTGAATCGTGTCAATTTTTGTTTTTTAAGCTATTAAGTATGAACAAAATTGTTACAACCTTTAATTAAATTGTAAAAATCATCTGATGAAATATTGGTTTTCAGAACTCATGAGTTTGCCATACATGAACTATCCAGTTATTAATCTTGTGTCAAAGGTTGTTGTCTTTTGTTTTGTTGCTGTTGTTGTTGTTGCTTTCCCATTAAAGTTGTTTTTTACTTATTGACTGGCAACTTTCTCCTAACTTATCATCACTTATATTTTTACCCTTTAAATGATATAATACTATAATAATTTAAGAATTTATAATGTCATTGTATGGCCATTATTTTAAGCATCAAACATTGAAAATATCTGTAACTAATCAGTGTTGAAATATTATATGTATTCACATTCTAAAGAAATATCAATAATAAGTTTTGAATAGTTATGACTCAATGTCTACTCTGAATTGGAATGCCTTCTGGATAAAAAAACAGGAAGAAAAATTCATTTCAACTTGATTTAGCTTATTGTACTTTTTCATTAGCATTCAATTCTCTTTATTTGTAATCGCACAGAATTAATAAAGAATACTAATGCTAATGACTTAACACAGATGACAACTGATTATATAATAAAAATAATAATGTCTTCCAGTGTTTCATAGTTTGTTCAATCATTTAAGTCTCCTATTCATTTTCTCTTATTTACTTTTTGGCAAAAATTAGGAATAGAACTAAAGAAATATAACCAACTTTGTTGACCCTATCTCTCATTTCCCCAAATAATTTTGTAAGTACTTAGCTTTTTTTTTGTTTCTTAAAAAAATTAAGTCTTAAAAACTGCCTAGAATAGTCTTAAACTCATTTTTTCTGATAATTATTCACTAACAACAATCTTTTTAAAAGAATTTGACAGTATTATTTTATTTTATTTTTATTTTATTTAGGTTTTGTGCTAGGCAATGGGGTTAAGTGGCTTGCCCAAGGCCACACAGCTAGGTAATTATTAGGTGTCTGAGACCAGATTTGAACCCAGGTACTCCTGACTTCAGGGCTGGTGCTTTATCTACTGTGCCACCTAGCTGCCCCTACAGTATTATTTTAAATAATATTGTAGATATATATGAGATTGTGTCAAGGAAAAATCCTATGATCTTTCAGCTTATTACATAAATTTGTATAACTATTGAAAAATGCAAATTCCACATTTGATTAAAAACAACTATTTGATTGTGTCTAAAAGTGAATTTAATTCTACCCCTAATTGATTATTTGAATTTTCAAAAACATTTTATTGCCCCTTCAAATGAATTACATATATATATATATATATATATATATATATGTTTATGTACATATATTTAAAGTTTCTTTTATGTTTCATTTAGCACAGTTAATTTGATCATATCTCTGGAGATGAAATTTTGTGACATTCATTTCCACTTCTGAATTATATATTGTATACATTTTCTCATGTCCCTCTCAAAAATCATATTCTTTAAAAAACAAGTCTTTGGAAAAATCACCACTTTCACTTCTGGGTTCTCCTGAAAAATCTTCCCTGACCATCAAATTGTGGATTCTCCTGAAAAGTCTTCCCTGACCATCAAAACCAATTTTCATTCTTTAAGCTCCTACTTCACAGATTACTGTCTCATCCCCCAACTGTCTCCAATATATTCTTTATGACACTTTCATGACTTATGAAGTATACTTTGCATTTTCATGTATTTTTGCATTTATTTGTCCAACTAATTCCTAAGTTCTTTGTAGACACAAACTAGTTCTTAATATATGTTCCAAAACACTTAAATGCTCAGTAAATATTTGACTGCTATAGCTATTAGTTACCTTAGAATTTAGAGCTAGTCCAATGGTCAAAAAACTTCAAAACTACAAAACAAGGAAGTGAACAAAAGATTTTTTA
Organism: Macrotis lagotis; assembly: GCF_037893015.1. NCBI lineage: Eukaryota > Metazoa > Chordata > Mammalia > Peramelemorphia > Peramelidae > Macrotis > Macrotis lagotis. The sequence goes on from NC_133666.1 coordinate 484,399,657, forward strand.
AAAATAACATAAACATTCATGATTTGATTGTTGTGTATCTTCTCTCTACTGCTGAAAAGGGCAAATAACCTCTCCATTCAATACTTGCTGACCTTCTTGAGTTGCTTTCATCTATACAACAAAGTTGGTCTACATTTTCATCAGAAGTGTGGTTAGGTAAGATGCTTTCCAAGTTTTGTAGGGGAGGGGGGGGGGGTCTATATCTTAAGTACCTCCTCACCCAACCCAATTTGCATTATATCTTATCAGCCTGGGAGTAATTTAACAAGACCTTGAAATCCACTTATTGAGACTTCAGGCATACAGATCACCTCTAAATCACAGTGAGGTAATAAAATATAGTAAAAAGTATTACCAAATTGCTGGAGATAGAGAAGATAGAAGACAGATAGACAGACAGACAGACAGATGGATTAATGGTTGAATAGATATAAACAATTAAAATGGCACTGCTTTAGAAAACTTAGTATTTTGTCACATCATCTAAGCTCTTTAGCCTTATTCCTTTAAGAACTTTTCATCAAATGTTATTTTGCAACCTTTGACTAAAGAGAATTTGAGGATTTGAGGGGGAAACACCTTTTATATATATCTGAGGTTTCAAATATCATTAACCTCTAACAAAAGGACTTCTACTACATTGAAAGGATATACATTAATGTTTCATATTGTTTTACTTCAGATACCATTGCAAGAACCCCAAATGTTTAATATTTTCTTGCTTATAGTAAAAAAGAAATACAAATGCAAAATACATCTTAAAGAATAAACTTTAAATTTGATTACCATTTTAAGAAGAAAAAGTGTAAAAGTTCAATGGGGGAGGGTTTAACAAACTCTTAGTAAAGTATCATATTTACTCTTAGTGGGCTTATTTTCTAATTCCACTTATGCTTTTAAAACCTGAACTCCTTGTCATCTAATTAATTGAATGGAATTAAAAATCAACCATCTCAAAATAATTTTTGCCTTCTTCAATGTCTTGATATTTGGGTTGGATCTTTTGCCATTTTGGATCATTCTATTAAGGAACATTCTGACTAACCAGGTGCTCACGATTTCTCTGTGTCGTTTTTTTCTTTTTTCTTATTGGGGGTTGTTATTTGGGGATTGGGGATTTGGTTTGGATTAAAATCAAATCTGAATGAAATAGAGATGTCGTTGTCATTTTGGCTGTACAAATAAACCGTCTCTTGAGTTCGCCTCTTGCTCTTACTCCTTTCCTGGTTCTAAATGTACAAGTTGAGATTAAAATCCTTTGGAAGTTACAAGAGCATGTTAGAAAGCCCAGGACAGAGAAAAACAGTAGAATCAAGAAGGTGATGATAGGCAAAGAGAGATGGATACTTAGCGAGAATGCTGGGGTGAGGAGCAAGACAAGAGTTAGGAGTCTGGTGGTAGTAGTGGTAGGAGACAGCGTCTTCTGAGCATCTTCTAAGCCAAGAACCTGGAGTGTGTGGGAAAGACAGCAAAAATAAGCTGGAAAGGAGGCTTGCTTTCCCCCACTCTCCCCTTTCCTCTCTCCCCTCACAGGGGAGCCGGGATGGTGCGGTCCAGCCAGCTGTGGAGCTGCTGAGTGATGCTGCGAGCCCGTGGGTGCCCGGGGCGGCGACAGCAGAGGGGGGAGCAAACAGCTGGCGGAAGAGCCGGCAGAAGCGCTCTCCCTCCCGGCGGCAGCGGAGCCTGAAGACAAGGAGAAGGTGAAGAAGGGAAGGAGGGGGGAGGACGCCTTCCATCTCCCCATCCTTTCACTGTCGAGGTTAAAGCTGGGATACAGACGGCCAGACGCTCGGCTGTCTCCACCTCCTTGCTTTTCAGCGGTGGATGCTGGCTGAGCTACTGGGGCTACCGGACTAGGGAGTAGCAACAGCCGAGGTACCTCGTCGGTGGCAGCAGCGCCCTGCGGGAGCCCAGGGACCAGCGAATCCACTGGCTGCATCCACTACACATCCCCAGCAGGAACAGGACAGCAGCAGCGCCTTGGCTGCTGTTCCTTTGCTGCCTGAATGCTAGAGCTTCCCAATCAGTCTGCCACGGGCACCCTAAAGGAAAAGGAGGAGGAGGAGGAGGAGGAGGAGGAGGAGGAGGAGGAGGAGGAGGAGGAGGAGGAGGAGGAGGAGGAGGAGGAGGAGGAGGAGGAATCTGGACATCGGGGATAGAAAGAAGAAAGAGAAGAAAAGCGGCAAAGACCTAGCCATGGCCTCCAACTTTAATGATATCGTCAAGCAAGGCTATGTGAAAATCCGCAGCAGGAAGCTGGGGGTGAGTTATTCTCCTTCATTCTTCTCTTTTCTACCTGCTCTTCTCTTTGCCATATGCCCGTCTGCCGCTTGTACGGACGCGGCAGAGGTTTGACCAGCGGGAGGAAAGAATCGGAGAAGCCGAGAGTCTGGGAAGGGGACTAGGTGGTCAGGGAGAGAAAGCAGTTGCCAAGAGCCCTCTGTGTCCGCTTGTTGCTTGACTGGGGAGGGAGCCTAGCTGTAGTCCCGGCTCTGCAGAAAGGAAGCTCAGCAGCTCGGGGTGTGGGTGGTAAGCCATACCGGGAACCTGCTGTCTTTACTTCCTTTTCTTAGAGAAGAGGGACTTGGCTAGTTTGCATTGCCCAGGCTGGAATTTTATGTTAAAGCAAATCATTCAATTCTTAATTTAGATGTAGAAGGGGATGATGTGATTGGAACCTGCCATAGAATGTGTAATGGCATAATTTATGTGTGATCTTATATGCAAGAGATGCATAAACATGCTGCTCTTATGAATTTAGCATCAACCTCTTGTCTTCTTTTCAGGAGAATCCTGAAATGTCCATTAAATCCACTTCCACTTTTAACAACCTACATGGGTAAACACAGATATATACATATATAACACGTGGGCATACACATATGGCCACATACACATGCGTGTATGTATGTGTGTGTTTGTGGAAAGACAGGGCAGCAACAACAAACTTTGTGAAATTCCTTTGGTTCTTTTTGTGACGAGTAGATGTCCCTTGACTTGGAGAAGCAATAAAGATTTTGAGGGTTTTGAACTAATAAAGTGATCCTGTGGAAAGATTGGAGGGAAATAATAAGGATAGAGCTAAGGGAGGGAGGTAAAAGGGAGGGAGTTAGGCGGAAGGCAGAATGATAGGCAAATGCTAAGAAAGAAGAAAGAAAATGCAGTACTTAAAAAGGAATGAATGGAGACGGAAACAAACCTAATGACAGAGGGAATATATAGTAAAAATGTATACAGGGACATGGGCAATGAGGCGTGGAGAGGAAAAGCTAGGCTGGGGGAGACAAGGACTGATGACAATGGAGAAAGCAACAGAAGCTGACTAGAATCGGCATGGAGGAACAACACAGACTGTTAAGAAGGGGATATTTTATAAGGACCGGCGATTTCAAGATTTCAACTGTGCGTCTGTGCCTGTTTTTAAACTTCCCACTTCTGAATGAATATCTCCACATCTTGGTCCTAAATGACCCAAGATGATTGTTCTTTGTTAAATTAATAAATGAACTAAAGAGGCGGAAGCGTTTTATTGTGTTTTATTGGAGAATAAAGGAAAAGTAAAAACAATATTGATGGCATGCAAGGAAAACACAAAGACTGGTGGTCCACGGTTTCTAGGTATATGGGAAAGACTGGGAATTATCCGATACCATGTGCTGCCTTTCCCCCACATTCTCACCCACCCATAAGGAGCAGTTTCGGTGAATGTGGCAGGCAAGCAGGTGTGTAGAGGTAGGAGGAAGGAAATGTCTGGCTTAGCTTTTAGCATTCCCGCTGCTACATTTGCCAACCACGGATTAGGAGTGACGACTATGCCCCCTTCTGATGTAGATGATACTGACAATGTTCTGAAGGACACGAGAGGCTGAGCCTCGAACTCCTGGAATAGACACAGAGCTATGTAGGAGAACATTGGGAAGGTATTTTTTAAAATGACTTTAAAAATGCAAAGGGAGACTGTGAGGTGCTTGTGCCTTCTTCAGAGAAGAGTGAAAGGAAGAAAAGAAGATGTAGTGGAAGCAGGAAAAAGTGTGCGTTGAGGGGAGAGAGAGAGAGAGAGAGAGAGAGAGAGAGAGAGAGAGAGAGAGAGAGAGAGAGAGAATTTTTGTTGTAGCCCTTCCCCCCCCCACCTTTAGAGGCTATTCTAAAGTCAAAAAATATGCCCTATTACTTCCTTGATAGATAAGGAAAAGGACATCTGAAAAACTACATTCAGACATGACCTTACTGAGCTGATCAACCCTGGATGTAGTGCTAATATTTATCACTTGCAAAAGATGTCAGCCTAGTAAGAAACAGAGGTGTCTACATAAAGGAAAAATTATCATCACAAATTGCCTTTGAAACCCTTTACTATTTTGACAGGAATGTTGATCCCATACACTCTCTCCCTTTGGAATCCCAATTATATCAGTTTCAGTAGATGGTTTGTGCTAATGGGTGCTTTAAGGTCCCAAAGGGACCCTCCTCCCCTTGTCTGTTGTGTTACTGTCTCAGAGTGCCTGATAACGAGACTATGGAATATTGTCTAAAGAATTAGCTTCTAGCAGGAAATGAGTCTGACATTTGTGGGGCGGGGGTGGGGGTGGGGGGGTGGGTACTGAACCATTGTCAAAATCATTGCCAAACAATTCCCACAAACTGCTTTCCAGGTTTTCAGATGGTAAGATACATCTCTCTGGAAAATAAGGTCAAAACAAAAATCATTAGATCCTCTCTCCCAAATTACAGTGCCATTGATATTTTGTTGCTTTTACTTTTAAATTGCAATTATATTCATTACATAGCTATACACACATCCAAATGTAGATCAAAATATAAAGTATGCATCTATACTTTTCTGCCCTTAGCAAATTTTTGGTTCAAGTATAATTATCTAAATGTATTATTAAAATTCATATATGTATATATATATATTTAACACACTAACACACATTTATGTTTTTATATAATTTAGACCCATAATTTTCTCTTTACCTGCTTCAAAGTTCTACTCTAAGAAATATAAACTTGGACAAATGAAAGTTTAGCCTGTAAAAGCATTTGCTTTATTTTTTTAGCAATAAATCTGCATAGATACACCTTGAGTGCCATGAAGAAAACTAATCATTTAAGAAATTCTCTACTATTTATAAAATGTATATATAAAATGCATATATAATTCTCTACTATTTATAAAATGCATATATAAAAGTTCAACCAGAAGAGTCTCGGGCAGATGGTACTATAGCCTCAATACATAAAATGGGAATGACAGAAGGTAACAGTATGAGCAAATAATAAACCACTTTCATGAAAAAAAATGCATGCATATTTAGTATAAAGGCAATTGAGAAACTACTTAAAAATGCATTATATAATGACTATTTAATGTATAGCTTATACACATTTCTCTTCCTACACACTCAAATTTCACCACAAATGTTCATTTTAATTCAAAAGATAAAAGCTAATAATTTTCCTTTGACCTTAAGTTTGAATGTAATTTTCCAAATAATACAGGGATTTTTAATAAACTTTTCAAGTATGCTGAACTGATTTATGTGACTGAATTGTGGTTAGAAGTGTCTATGGTGTCTAAATAAAAATTTTTAACATTTTCTAAGAAAATAGCTGTACCTCTTTACCCTCAAGACAACCTATACCATGGATAGTTCTCAGAATCCTTTAGGGTTTGTTTTATGGTGATCTTAAAGTATTTCTTATCATATATTTTTGTATTCTTTTTCAAGTATAATTCTAAAAGAATAGGTTTATTTGGGGCTTTTTTGCATCTCTCTGTATATGTGTTTGTGTGTGTGTGTGTCCTTCACAGTAGGTCAGTACTATAAGAGCACAGGTGGTTAATACAAGTTTTAATGATGTAGTAGGGCAATAAAGCTTCTTCTGCCCTGTAGGCATTGGTCCAGCCTATTGCAGAAATTCTTCCACTGCCTTTGCTCTACTCTTTCTCTCTTTTATGGATGAAAAAGCACTGGCTAGAAAGCAAACTAAAGAAACTCCAATCTCTTGCAACATGTAGAGTGACTATCTCTTAACCAGCTACAACTGAGGGGAGGAATAAAAGTAAATTGCCAAACTTACAGAAAATGTAAAGGACTGCTTCAAGAGTCAGATTTGCCATAAGTCGTTGAGTCATAAGTATGTTTTTATGATCTCTCCCCCATGGGGTGTGGATGGGGGAAGCAAAGAAGAGCTTAGGTCCATGAATTAATTCCCTTCCTTTTGTGAATACTGATTTTTTTTCTGATTTTGTTTAATGAAATCTTAGTTAGGAAATTATGATGGATAGGGGTAGCTAGGTGGCGCAGTGGATAAAGCAGGGGCCCTGGAGTCAGGAGTATCTGGGTTCAAATCCGATCTTAGACACTTAATAATTACCTAGCTGTGTGGCCTTGAGCAAACCACTTAACCCCATTTGCCTTACAAAAAAAAAAAAAACATAAAAAAAAGAAATCATGATGGGAATTTGTTAAAAAATTTTATCTCTATTTCCTTAAATTTCATAGCCTTTTTCCATTAAAAAATAATTACTGTTTAAGAAGATGTGCCCTATTTTTTAAGAGTTAAAAGTTCTGTTACGTGCTGCTGATGTTGATAAATGCTAATTCTACCATGATTCCTGAGTTGTTAGAGGAGGGGAATATAATTTATAAATTATCATGATTTCTACTCTTTCATTTTTATCTGATAGATAAGAACACTGTTTACATGCTGTCTCCATCCAGAGAAAGAAAACCAAACCAAAACAAAATAAAAATAACCTTTCAGAATCTGATGAATGCTACATCTACTTATTTCTCTTATGTATTTCTTTCCCTTTATCTTAATTCCTCATTCTGAAAATGAGTAACCTGCAAACATTTTTAATTCAAATGTGTATTTACAATAATCACTTGATTGTTCATGGTTGAGGGGAGGGGAGTGGGAAGGGATTGTGGAAGGAAATTATGCAACTTTAAAATATGCATATACATATGGATGAATGTTGAAAAACAAACTAACAAAACATGTATCTGGAAAAATATCAATTAAAAATTTTAAAAAAGAACACTGCTTACAGAAATGATAGCATTATGAAATTTTTAGCATTTATTCTCCGAAATAAGTACTAAAAAGGGGCTTTTTAAATTGAATTGTTAAAAAAAATTTAGGTACTTTTTAAGGGACATCCATTTTAATATGTAAATAGGTGAAACATAAAAATTCACAAATACATGAAAATCATTCATTTTTTTTCATTTTTAGCCCTTTCATAGGAAGCAATATGGCATAGTGTAAAGATTATTGGTATAGAATCAGGTCCTGGCTTGATACCTTGGTTTTGCTACTTATGAAATGGAATCATTTTAACTTTCTTTTGCTTCTTCTTAAATTGTCAAGTTTGGACTCAAGGATGTCTATGGTCTCATTCAATTTTAAATCTCCGATTTAATCCCATGACAACTTCCCCAATATAAAGTGAATAAAACATTGTAATCAAAGTATTACTAAGGTTATGTGTCTTTTAGTGCATTCTAATTCACTGAAATTATAAAATACATAAATGATATAGATGATATAGAAAAACTCTTAAGTCCATGAAGATTCTATAAAAATCTATAAATTGAGTAGAAATTCTTTGTGCATGTTGAATTATATAAGTATAGTCAGGGATTACAGTTAATTCTAGTGATATTGTTGCAACATTCTTATTTTGAGCATTTCTTTAAATATTCATATATTCACTCAATGACTTATGATGAAGATTTCTTTAAAAAAAACTTAGCAAACTAAGGTTTCAACAATACTTCTCACTTTGTATCTATCATATAAACTTCGGTCCAGACTGCACCCCTTCAAGTAGATAGAAATAGAAAAAAATGGAAGTAATAGGTTATGATTTTTAGAATTACAAGAAAGGAAAAGTGACTTTGTATTTGCTGCATATAGTATATGGGATGTCCTGTGAATATTTATATGCTCCATTATACATATATGTTAATAATATGGTGAAGAAATGGACATATATCCATATATATATATATATATATACAGCAATTATTAACCATTCATACCAAGCAGGGGCATAGATAATTCAGGCATTTTGTTTGTGATTGTGGCTTTGTATTTTAATTTTAAACTAGTAAATATAATAATTTCAGAAATCACTGCCCTTGTCATAAAATAATAAAGCGACTCAGTGAGTTTGACTTTGAAAAAACTTGAAAATAGAGATTCTCAAAAATTTTCCATTCTCACTAATTCATGCATGATTAAAAGCATTAGCTCGGGTTCTCTTAATTAAGTTTGTCTCTCATTGGCTTCAAAATTCCTCTAGGTTACATTCATACTTTGTTTCAAACGGTCCCATTCTATGTGGTAGGAGTTTAGGAAATGATGAAAGAAGAAAAAGATATTTAAGTGTATCAGTCATAGACTTCTATCATAGCCCATTAAATTATGTTTAAAATGCCAGAGGGAACCCTGTGGTACACAATGCAGAATAACATCAGAGGAAAGTCAGAGATGATTCCAGATGGAGGGTTTGAGGAGTGAAAAGAAAGGAGGTATTCATGATATCACATTTGTATACATTTTCTCATATGATGCTCCTAACAAGCTGAAGATATAGGAATGGCAGAAATTACATTTCTATGTTACATAAGAGGAAATTGACACCAATTTCGAATCTCATTCAACTTGAATCCATCCTTCACACAAACACCAAAATGATTTTCCTTAGGCACAGGTCTATTCTGTTGAATAAATTTAACTGGTTCCTTTTTAACTTTATGATAAAATATAAAATTCTGTGTTTGTCTTTTAAAATTCTTCAGTCTGCCCCCAAACTTTGTCTCCAATGTTCTATAGTTCAACATGTAATTACAATAGTATTCTTATGCTTTAGAATTTGGCACTTCACATCCCATACTTAGTTTTTTGGTATTACTTCTCCTCCAGTGGCCATATTCCCTTCCCTCTTTCTTCTTACATACTAACGCCAAGGTCTACTTTCTGACTGAAATCTTTCATTATCCCCTTTCAGGTGTTAGTACCCATTCTCCGCAGATTATTTTGTATTGACTTTGTCTATATATATATATATGTATATATATATATACATATATATATGTATATATATGCATATATGTATTTATATATGTATGTATGTGTGTTATATATCCAATGCAATATAAACTTTCTAAGAGGTACTGTTTCATTATTGCCCTTATATCACCAGTTCACCTAACAGTGTCCGCCACTGCCACCTAACAGGCCTTGATAAGTGTTTGCTGATTAACTGATTTGTTCAACTAGTCAGCAAATGCAGATAGGTCTCACTGTGCTCAGTCGTCTACATCATTCTGGTTCTTCTAATCAAAACATGTATTTCATATGACCCAATTTAGTTTATGTTGATTCAAATATTTTTTTTAAATAATCGGCATTTACCTGTTTTCTGGAAGTAAAAAGTCTCCTAGAGAAGTGACGTATTAGCAGCTTAAAACTGTTAAAGGAAGAGTGTAGAAAATATTGGATTTGATTCCTACCTCTCACAGTTTCAAACAGATCATAATCCTTACTCCAAAAATGGGTGAAATATTCCATGAATTAACTCCTTCACTGTGGTGTTTGTGAGGAAATTTTTAAAAGTGTTATAAATTCTTAATCAAGGGACTACATATATACAGGCATTATACACACATAACATACATTCAAATATAAAATATATACTAATAATTAGACATACATACAGGAAAAACACTATTTTGCCATTCTGTTCAGGTGGGAAGCTTCCTCTCCTCCAAATCCTGTAAACTTTGCTGGAATTTAGTTTTAGATGATAGTGAAATTTCTTACTTTTCTCTTTGTTGAGACAAGTGTTAGCTCTTAAAAAATGAATGAGAAATAAGGAAACTTCTTTCAGTCTTTCTCTTTGTAATGTCATCTAATGGAGACTTTGAGACAAGTTTTTTTTTTTCAAAAGAATGTCAGTTATCTTCAGAATTTATCTGCAACTGATGAAGAAGCATGATTATGTTCTTTAAAAAACTGAATAGCTTACCTTTATCAACTTGATTACCTAATCTTAAAGAGTTAATAAAAGAACTGTGAATAAGCCAAGGGATGGAGAATGGCATTCACTCTCCTGAAAGAGAAGATGGTAACACAATGTAGCTAAAGTATGTCTCAAGTATCCATTCTTTCTGTAATTAGAATTTATCTATAGGATGATCATACTAAAATATAATGTTTGTAAAATTTGTCATAGTCTAAACCATGCCACTCTTCTCAACTCCAGAACTGAAATATTATTTAATAGTTTATTTTATAGTATAATGTCATAAAGGAAATCCCTCATTCTAGCTTGTACATATGACCCAGAGGGCTTGCTTTTGAAGAAAATTTCATGGTAATGGGGTGTACTACTCAGATCAGAATAGGCCAATTAAATGCTGTGGAATAAAACTGTGGAGACTTTGTTTCTTTTGAATCATTCATGTTTGTGCCAAATTAAAATGATAATGACAGAGTCTCATACCTTACTCTGAACACAGGCTAAAACTTTTGAGAAGAAAGGTTGCCATTTCTTTCTTGTATTTTACTATTAGCTGACTGGATTTCTTGTATTTATGAAAAACAAGTTCAGAATAAGTCTTAATTTTTCTTATTATAAAGTAGTATAATTAAAAGTGAATATTAAAATAATTCTTTGGTCAGTTAAAATATTTCAATTATTTTTTAAATGGAGCCTCTTATTTATCTCTAATACCGCTCCCTTGTCCTAAGGCAACTATGATCAAATAACAAATGATTTTGTGTTGTGGTAATTATAACTGAATCTTTTATTTTCTTTATTTCATTTAAAAATACAAATACAATTAAATGCTAAACTGTTCATTTTGTTCTCTGCTGATATCATTCAAGGAGAAAGTTTTAAGCAGCAATTTGAAGCCTGTCTGAGTAAGAAATTATAAGTTATTTTTAACTTTTCTCATAATAAAGGTAATTTTTAAAACATTAATAAATGACTTCCAGTAGTTGCAAGCATTCTTGCAAAGCATTATTAGTATATTTCCCCCCTTTTTAGTACTAGCTATTTGAAAATCACATTTCTTTTTCTAATTTAATAAAAAATGAGTAAGGACAAGTGTCAGAGTATAGTTTAGTTTAAGACCTAGGAAGAAGTGATTAGCTGGAAATCCTGAATAAGACTCTGATTTTGGGGTTTCTTTTCAATATATTTGTGCTTTGTACAAAATTTAAATATGTACATACTTGCTACACAATTTTACGTTACACAACTTTAGTATACAATAATCAAGCCTGAGAATGTTATTTATTGAAATAAAGTATTTTAAGCATAATGAAGAACTTTGGTCTCTGACATCCTTTTTTGATCTAAATTTATGATCCTATAAACTTATAAACTAGAAATTTGATAGATATTGTCCAGTGCTGCTTTGGTTCTCTAGATCTTTCCAATGAACACAGTCATCTTGGTCTTGGAATTTGATGAAACAGGATTATTAGTTCAGTTTCTGATTGTACTGGCGTGGGAAGGGTGTGTGTGTGTGTGTGTGTGTGTGGTGTATGTGTTTAAGTGTGAGTGTGAGAGAGACATAGAGAGGTACAAAGATAGACAGACAGACAGAAAGAGACAGAGAAACAGACAGTCAGAGAGACAGAGACACATAGAGACAGAGAAACAGAGAGACACAGACACAGAGTCAGAAATAGAGAAACTGAGATAAAAAGATATGAATAGAGGTACATATATATATATATATATATATATATATATATATATATATATATATATATATACATATACATATATACACAGATACAGAAAGCCACAAAGAAACAGGAAAGGAGAGATACATAGCAACAAAGGCAGAGAGGAAAGTCAACATTTGATGATATTTTATGAAACATTTTACTACTGTGAGTATATTTTTAATTTACTTTTTAATTTAATTTATTGGAAACAAGTCTGATAAATCCTTTGAAATAATTCCTGAAACAATAAAGAAATATTTAGATCCTCATAGTATCTATATGTATAAGTGGTGCCATTTATAATAGAACATGGCTATCATTGTGACTGAAAGGACCAAATGATCATTTCCACAATAGGTTAGTCAGTCAATAAATACTCTTACATTAAAAGTGATAACTTGAGACTATCAGTTACTTGAATTTGAGGTGTTTATTTATATTAGAAGAGTCATTGATGATAACTGACTTAAACAAAAAGTTGAGAACATTGAATGCTTTCCTTTTTCATTAATGAGAGACCAAATAACAAGTGAGTAAAAAGACCAGTGGTCATGAGGAAAGAACCCCTGGCTATAAATTTAGACTGCATTATCTAATAGCTATCATGGGCATGTTACTTCATCTTTGTGAATCATAGTTTTCTCATTTCTAACATAGGAATCTAGGCTTCTTCGAAGTCAATGTAAGGAAGGTACTTTGTAGAAATTAAAGATGCTACATAAATATGAACTATTACAGCATACATGAGCGTGTATACTATAGTTGTATACTGAATCTGGGTGGGTGATTGAGTAAAATGGACTTATGAGTAAATGAGGTTCATATTTATACTGAGATTTTAGATATTTGTCATACATAATATATTCAGGGTTATGGGTATTAAATATCTTGAACTTCTTAGACTTGTGCAGTTATTCCTCCTATTATTTGTATCTGCTCTCTGCATCACAAATAATTGTGTATTAAGAATATTACACCATATCTATAACAAAGATGAAAGGGTACCTTACCTTAGTGCTAGTCACATTCTTTTTTTTCTTTGTTTAGTTCACTCACAGTGAAATTGGCAATTTCATTTTGTGATTCACTCTAAGAAAACAGGTTTTCTCTTGCAAGTTAGTGACAGAGTTAAATAGTTTTTTAAAACAACTTTGCAATCAAATCATCTTGTATAACTTTTAAATTAGAAGACAATTACTTTTAATATTAATAAAAATAAGGAGAAATAAGGTTTTGTCATATTCAAATGAAACTATTATCTGCAAAAGTATATAAATTAAATATTCTGCTTTCTTAGAAATGTCTATTAAATTGAGGGGAAATAAATTTAAATATATTTTCTCAAACAAAAATTTATGATGATAAGACTATAATTTTTTAACAATAATGCTTCATATTTTGTGACTGGCAACATTCCTATACCATTTAGGATAAGACTCAGAGGGACCTCAGAGGTTTGTCTGTCCAACTTGAAACAGTTATATGAATTGAATTGTAGTAGCCACAGTTGTCAAACCTCAACTTGGGTATATCTCTAGAAAAATGTAGCATGCTGTCATATTCAGTGATCAATTCTATTTGTAGACATATCTAATTGCTTACTTTCTCTATGCCCCTTTTACTGAGCTGAAATATGCATTTGTCGTAATATTATCCTCTACTTCAGACTAAGAAAAAAAATCTTTTAAACATGAAAATCAAAGGAATTTGATTAACTATCATGGTTTCCTTTTTTTACCTAATTTATTATGGGATGAATTAGAGAGGACAATCCAAAGGCTTTTTGCATGTTATACTGATATGAAATGCAACATTGTAGGGATATGAATCCCAATCGCTAAAAATTATTTTAGCTTATCTTAGTTTTTACAAATGCAATGACACTATTTATTTATCTTTGTTAAATCAATTTTCTTAATTAAAATTTCTTTTAATATTATCATATAATTGAACCTCCAAGTTTATAAGATTTTGAGATATTTTCCTGATCATTCACAATAGTTAATTTTGGTGAATCATTTAAATATACATAGTATGTTCTTCACAGTTATTGTGTAAAGGGAAGACTATACTTAAAAATTTAATAGCAGATTTTATTTTAGGAAGAATGGCAGTATGTTCTTTACCATTATAAAAAATTTCACTGAACTTAGTGATACAAGCTTCAGATTCAGATCATAGTTCTGATACTTTGCTGCATGATCTTAGAAAAGACCTCTCCAAATCTAAATTTCTCTCTTCATCAAATATGAATAATAAGAAATGTTCTTTCTCATGGAATTTTTGTGAAGATCAGAGGAAATACTATATTTCAGAGTAGTAAGCACAACTTTTCATTATTATAAATGTATATTTCAGGAGAATTGTTTGACATGTGGGACAAACCAAAGATTTAACATAGAATCTTTTTTGAATTCTACTGTATTTTGGCAAATTTGATGATTTTCATAACCAGAAAGTCTCCTATAATTTAATAAATGAATTATTTTCTTTTATGTTAGGTAGTGGAAAGTATATTGGGTAGTAAAAAGAATTGATTTTTTAATTATGTATAGTAACATATGGATCTATCCTTACTCTTTTATATCTCATTTTACCTTTATGGTGGAAAAATGCCACGTATATAAGTGCATATTTATATTTGCCTTTAAAATAAAAATATTTAAACATTTATGTATGCATTTTCATTACTCTTCTAATTTTCATAGGTTTTTGTCTGAACTTAAGATAACTTGAACATGTTTTCTAGAAAGAGTTAATAAACATTAAAATGAATATATGTATATATTTTTCCAAAATACATTCAAGGTATTCATAAACAATGCTATATTAAGTGTGTTAACCATGTAACATTTTCCTCATATGAAGAAAATATTTGGAAAAAATAAATCAATAAAATTAATATTTGGCCTCAATTTTGCACTCTACTTCTTTCAGTGTGTAGAAAGAAACAGACATATTATATAGTTACATTTGTATATGTATATGCAAGCCTGTACACACACATATATAGACATATATGCATGTGCATGCATGTCTGTATACATACATATATGTGTATAGACATACATATAGTTAAACTGAAGGTAGAATTTCTCCAACCAAGTTTGATTTTAATGTTAACTTTGAGGAGATGCCAACATTAAAATCAGACTTGGTTGGAGAAATTCTACCCTCAGCTTTGGTTACCTGTCTTAGAGTAGTGTCTATCACATGTATTTCAGGGAGGAAAATAATGGTCTCTACACATTTGAACTTGTCTGGAGCAAAATGACTACTTTGAATTAATTTGCCAGAAAATTAGACTGCACTTCCATGAATGCTTATAAAATTCTTAGAAAGGATATTTGCAACCTGGAGAGTGATATGCAGAAAGTGTTTGTGAGATTGTTTACACACACACACACACACACACACACATACACACACACAAACACACTTTTAAACAACTTTTTGGTCAATGCATTTCACTCTAGAATGTTTGGAATCTCTAAAAGTCCCTTAAAATGACAAGTACTTTTATCTAAATCAAAAGGAAAAATGAATATGTGACCAAAATAGGAATTTAATTAAGCTATTAGTTTCCAAATCTATGGATTAGTGTGAAATTTGACTTTTTGCTGAATATATGAAAAACATGAATTACTGGAGATATGAAATATTTAAATCTTAGATGCCTGATTAATGAAAAAGTAGGTTGTAATTAGGTGTTGCAATTAAAATAAGATTTCTGAGATATTAGATTACAACGTTTGGTGGTAAAAATTTCTCAAATGAGTGGATGAATGGTGTTATATATCATGATTTTATAATCAACCAATGACACAAAAAAGTAGAAGTTAGAAAGGTAGAAGAAGTAGGAGAAAGTAATTTCCAAATGTCACTGCATATATTTGTAGACATATTCCCTTAAGTGACCTCTCCTGCCTCTGAAAACCTACATATTAGTGTGCATCCCTTCAATATTAATACATTTTAATTATTTCTATTTAAATGTCTGCATTTTTCTATTTGGTGCCTTCTAGCAGATTGCAAGCTCCTTAAGGACAAGGACTTAGTTTACTTTATAAGGATTATAATGAATAGTATAATATTGTAAACAGTTGAAACTCAATAAATAAATACTTATTCCTTCACTTCATTTTTCAGCTGTATATTCTTTTGGTGACTACATTGATTTATTTTTTAATACATAGGAAATGATCATATACTTATTTTTATGATTTTTCTTATTCAAATCTATCTGATAAATGATCAGAATATTGTCCAGTGAGAACTCAGAGGTTAGGTTCTAAATCAATGGAATAGGTGGGAATTGTATTGCTTTTTACAAAAAATACTTTGAAATAATGACTGTGATAGAAATCTTTAAATTCCTAATCCTAGCCAAAAAGCCGCCTCTTAAATTAAGTAATTTTAGTGATATTAAGCTTCACCTTAATTCTAGGCCAAATAACAACATTCTGAGAGAATCAAAAGCTACAGTGAGCAATTGTTTCTTTAAAGATTTAATTTGGGAGCAGACATAGAATTGGTTTCCCATCTCTAAGTCTTTGTGATAAAAATTATAGTAGTGAGGCACAGAATAGAACATATAGCTCACAAGCTCTTCATTAATATGACGGTAGTCTATATAACTTTGATTCTTTCTGTGGTTCTAAACTAACTTTGCCTTTGAAATATGGTTCATATATGCTCCCCAGAAAAAGAATAGCAATTGATAGGGACTAAATTTCATAGACAAACTTATGTAGTTTAGCCTCAATCACTAAGTGAAATATCACTGACTAAATTTTACCAGATCTCATTTCTATAAAATGTTTCCTTGGATCTCCAGACAAAAATAGATCACTTTGCTCAGCTTCCTTCGAAAAGAATCCTCTCACACATATATATCTGGATAGGCAATGTATTGTTTCATGGTAGTTTCTCTTTTTTTTTTTTTTACGGTAACAAATTTTTTCATTTCACTTTTATTTGCACTCTAATGTCATATTTACTTTCATGCCATAAGCTTTTGTTTCTTCAGTTTCTTCTGGGATATCTTTTTCTTTTGAGCAACTTCCTCTTCTGGTTTAGGAGCAATTTGTTCCTTTTCAGTAAGTATCATCTAATATGGCAAGGAGAACTCATGTATCAGTTGATTCGGCCAGGAGCCCTGTAAGTACGCCGTCTCATTTTGGGAGCCTTGTTAACCTGGATATGCTCAATGACAAGAGAATCCACATCCAAACCCTTTAATTCAGTGTTGCTCTCTGCATTTTTAAGTGTATGCAGCAAGAACTCAGCACTCTTTTTTGGCCAACGACCCTGTTTCCAACCCCACTGCTTAGCCTGGGCACACCTGC